>NC_054747.1:36987732-37062732 GCF_018143015.1 Lytechinus variegatus | reverse complement strand
TGTGTATGGTGTCTGTGGGTGAGTGTATGTATCAAAACATTTCATGGCCAATAATTAGTCTTTGGTGCCAAACTTTACACATGAAATTCAAGGGTTCGATTCCCGGCACGACAATTATGTCATTGAGTAAGCCATTTTCTTTGAAATACAGACGTTGCTCTTTTAAATTTCATCAAACGATATTTTTATTTCATTTTTACAAAAGTGTGATCGCGTTCAAGAAAATCGATAATATTTGTATGGTTCATATCGTCAATATTCAAGTAATGATGATGATGAAAGAAAAAAGATTTTGATTTTGCATAAAATCTGTCTATGAAAGAAGAAGCAGAAAAAAGGGATAATTCTACAGTTGTACTTCATTTATTAGCACATCACACCATCAAATATTCAACTTCTCGCTTTTACACAATTCATTTAATCGAGCTATAATGATGTTCCTTCTTTATTGATGGCCAACGCCCCCTCTAATTTATTTACAGCATTATTGATGCAACCATCACACTCTTTTGGTCATTGTTTGGTCTTATTGGCATTGACATTCTCAACCTACCAGCCAATCAACAGCTCAACAGATCGCGGTGTCGTCAGTAGGTTTTATTCCATCTCTTAGCGTGCTCGTATTACTAAATGCACTGATTGCTGTTATGAGTAACGTCTATAACGCTATCGAGGTAAGCAATGTGGGTCAAAAGGGTGAAACGCCATTTGGTCCTGGGACCGTTTCATAAAGGTGTTCGTAAGTTAAGAGCGACTTTAAGAACGACTGGTGTTATCTGGTGGTAATGATATTCACCATTAAATGTACATTGGTGATTTTTTAACGTGTAAGAAAGGATCACCAGTCGTTCTTAACTTACGAACAGCTTTATGAAACACCCAGCTGGTTTTGATCTCGTCTAGATATGGGGTTAGTGTTGCAAAAGGGGTTTTATTTTAGGTTTATGATAGGGTATAGTGTTAAATCCCGGGTTGAAGTTGGCCATTCCGTTGGGGTGTGGAATGTGCAGGGATCAATTGTCGCCGGAACCAATTTCATGCAACCGGAAATACAAGACTAACCACCCTACAGTAGGGATATGATATGTCCTAGCAGTGGCGCACCTAGGATTTTCCACGGGGGGGGGGTGATTGCCTCTGCCCAAAAATGACAACAAATGTCTTCAAGTTGAAAGGAGCAGGGCCAGGGATCAGTAGTGACTCGTCAGGGGGGTGGCAGGGATACGCCCCCTCCCCTCCCTTTGCTAGGTACGCTAGTGTGTCCTAGTTGTCCATTTCCTAACAAATTCCATGTTTAGCCACGATCTACTCAAAATGTGGACAGAGTCTGGATCGGGAAGTCATTCAAAAACAAGTCAAAACGATCCGTTTTTTAATATATAGCCTTGTCTATGTATATTATTATCATTATAGTGGATCCCACTGTCCATTGTCAAAATGCAAAGTCCGTGTTGTTTAGTTTTTAAAATCCACGATCTACTTGAGATATGGACGGAGTCTGACTCGTCAATCTTTGCATGCAGAAAAGAAGTGGATCTTACTTTTCACCATTGTTTATGTATAAATATGATTATGTAATTTATGTTTGACCCCCATGACGGAACAGAGCTGTTATGCTTACAAGTCTTAAACTGGGATACCTCGATCACTTTTATTCAAAGCTTCATGCAATCGCCCATCTTCCAACAGATATAAAATCTAGTAGATGGTTCTGTAGGTGAGGCGTCCACATACAAAACCACTGTATATAGATTTGTGTGTCTGCTCCGAGAAACGCATATATCTGTTTAATACAGAAGTGTTGTCTTTTTCGCTTGCCATTTTTTTTCCGGCAAAGCATCACATCTTATTTTCAGTAAAAAGCCCTTCTTTTTGCTTTTTGAACGTTTTGTTATTTTTATTTGTATCTTTCCTACTAGGAAGCATCAATCTTTATGAATCGTTCTCGGCCTCAGGGAATTTTTGTTTTTCAATGTTTATAATTTGCATAGCTGTGCTTACAGTTATCCATGCCAATATTCAGTTTTTGTTTAATTTTGCAGGAAAACGCGGACGTAGAGTGGAAGTACTCGCGCACTGCATTATGGATGTCTTTTATGGATGATATGTTTACTGTCCCTCCTCCCTTCAATCTTATACCGGATATGGGAGATTTCTTTCACCACTGCACCTTGTGTTGTTCCTCCAAGAATGGCAATGATACGGAGATTCAACATACAGAAGACGTAATAAGGATATTCTTTGATATGTAACATATTTATGCACATCCACGAATGAATCCACATCTTTGAGGAAACTGCATTTTATATGGTGATGCTAATGAAGTGGCCTATGAAGTGGGCCTACTCTTTTCCCCAGCATCATTAAACAAAGAAAAATCCCCCAAACTGAAAGTTTACTTTAAGTATTATACTTAACATTTTGTCCTACATGCTATTTAGAGGGGGGGGAGATAATTCCCCCCTCCAACTTCTGAATCGAACTTTAAATGATAATTTAGAGAGAGGGAGAGAGATAATATTTCCCCCCTCCAACTTCTGAATCGAACTTTAAATGATCATGCATTATTGATAAATTAACAAGGAAAACTTTATATGTTCATGCAATGTGGGTGATTTTTTTTTTTGGGGGGGTAGAGGCAGTATAGGGCTTCAAAATGTTTACTTAAAAAAAATCATATGACTGTTTATCCAAGCCTATAATTCTCCTGTGCAAATGATATTTAATTCGACTGGCTTTGATTTGTTTTCTCAAAGAAAATTAATCAATGCCATGACAACACATTCATTAATTGTTTCTTAATTTAAATTCTAGGATGAACTGGTATATCGTTCAGTACATCATGATGACTACCAGGTGAGATAAGTTGACTTTCAATATCTTAATAACCTTAATAATAATGATAAGTAATGATGATAATAATAATAATAATGGTAATATAAAGATAATAATAATTATAATAAATATTATAATGATAACAATAGCAATGATAATGATGAAAATAATAATGATAATGCTAATAATAATAATAATCATAATGATACTGATAATAATGATGAAAATGATAATAATGATAGTGCTAATAATAGAAATAATGATAATAATATTGGTGCCTGCTTACAAAACCAACAGGTTAACTTTTCGATCGACGCTTATGGCGCTTCAAGAAAAAATTCACATGGACAATGATTGAAATTTAATAGAAACAGACAAATTATTGAGATTTGAATTTCCCTGAGAACAACACACTATCATTTTGTATTGTTATTTTTCAATAGGAGAGGAAGAACATAAGTTTACATTTGCGAATGATTCTGTCGATGAGATTCGGCAAAATTGTATAGGCAGTTGTTTCTATATTGTTGGTCCTTTAACATAGAAGGCAAGATTCCCCATCCGTGTTTTGGAGCAAGAGTACATCGGATGATGGGCGGAGACTTTGGCCCGTATTCTGAAGTCCGGTAACACAGGTTTCAAGTTGTGGTTTAAGTATGGACAGCCTATTGATACATAATCACTAACAGTAGAGATATCATACTTCAGCCCATTCGGCTCTCGATTCATTCATAATTGTGTAGGAAGTATAAATAGATGATTGTCTTCACCATCGATGAATCAGGAAAGAGCACAGTAAACATAAAAAAACATACAACTTAATACAAATTTTGATACTTTTGGCCTCCCATTCTTAAACCACAAACGTTAAACCTGAGTTTCAGTTAAACCCGACTTCAGAAGACGAGCCTTTGTGTATCAGAATGATATGTCGGGAAGAAAAAATATAGCTGAACAGATGTTATTAGTAAAATAATTTGATTTAAGAAGCAACGGAGCAAACTAATTCATTCAAAGAAGAATATTTTAGGGTGATATATTTAGATATCCTTAAAGTGGCTAAAGTGCCAAAAATCTATAATATAATTTTAGGGGCGTACATTCTTTGGATTTCACCACCTCCAGTCTTATAAAAGGAAAAGGCCGGATAGCGCTTTCAAAACAAATGAATCCTTTTCAGTTCTATGTTCTGACATTTTTGGCCACGAGGACCATGCGAAAGAATGTGATTTTTCGTGAATTTGAGCTGATTTCTTTTCTTGAAGATGAGAATTGATTTTAATTTATACATAACAACATCATAGGCATCTGCTAATATTTTTGCTCAGTACGAAAATAAGATGTACAAAACATATATATATATATATATATATATTCTTAAAAGAAATTATATATATATATATATATATATATTCTTAAAAGAAATGATATGAGACATGTAATAATTTGACAAAGAAATGCCTGTCAACTTGATCTAATTATTTTGATGGCTTCAAAATTTTCAGAGGGTGATCAAACAATTGATGGAACGGTATGTTGCCAGGAGACTTACCGACGAACAGAGCGCCACAGTGGAATAGGACCTATGGACATCCGGGACCTTCGGAATGACGTAGCTGCACTCAGGTCAGCATAATAATAATAATCCGCTTTTATATAGCGCTTAATACATCGGAACGACGTGTCTAAGCGCTTTACAGATATATTATTACCCCGGTCATCGGATTGATCAGTCATTCCCGCACACTATGTGTGCACATCCTCCACTCCCTGGGGAGTATTCCAGTCAGTCGCCGGTGAGGAGCACACAGTACTGGACAAGCTACAATGACTTTCACATCCTACCGGGTATCCCTATTAGCACCTGGGTCGAGAGTGGCAAAGTGTGGATTAACGCCTTGCCAAAGGACGCCAGACCGCGGTGGAATTCGACCCTCTGTTTACAAGGCGAGAGTCAGAACCACTACACCACGGCTCCTTGTACCTTCAGTATATCAATAGAAATATAATTTAACACCTGCTCCTAAAAAGAAAAAAAAATTACCACGAACCAGTAAATAAATATATGAATTTTATATCACATAACATATGGGGCATCTTCTCGTATATAACGTCAAAAATAAGAAATGGAGAATTATGTTAACTTTGTTAATCTTTCTAGGATTTTCCTCAAACCTTAACCAAGATTTGTTATCACTTTTCTGCTGTTTTTACAACAAACTTTCCGTTAGGGTGAACTTCTTCTTTAAGGCAGGGCCGCGGAGAGGTTTTGAAGGCCGGAAGTGGGAAGGTTCAGGCTCTTGTAAACGTTTTGAAAACCCCTGTAAGGCTCACGCACTTGATATTCTCCTGCGCGCAAAGAGTCCTGAACAGGCGTGTCTTTAAAAGATGACCAAATTTACTAAATTTCATAACACAGATATTTGTATTTCAAACTGAAACATGAAACAATTACTTCTGTATTCTCTTTAAAAATAACATTTTTGATAGATTACGGTGTAACGTTATACTTCAACAATTATTTTTTGTGTGTGTGAATCTTTTCCCTTTCTTGCTCTGAAATCTGGCATCATCAGACATAATATACATATATATGGTCTCATGGTACATAGGTTTTTGATAGATACAATACTTAGTAAGACCTTGGTCACATTTGCTCTACGGCGCGCCGAGGCGGCCGTACGGCGAGTCAAAAACAGCCGTTTTATTAATTTTATTCAGACCACCTATATGCAGCTTGTACAAAAAAAATGTTAAAAGGGCTGTTTTCAACTCGCCGTACGGCCGCCGTAGAGCAAATGTAACCAAGGTATAAGGTCACTATTTTTCTTTCTCTAGATTTGATGTAACAGCCAAGCTATTGCAAATGGAAGAATCCATCGACAGGGGAAAGGACCAGAGTGTAATGATTTATGGACAGAGTGAAGAGGCACACAAAATTTTTGATAAAACATTGGAGATTGATGGGATGGTTTCCAAATATAGATTCGGCGTCAACGAGAGATGTAATTTTGTCAAAAAATACAAGGTTCGTATCCACAAAATTTTAGTCGTTGGCCTACCAATTAAGATACCAGTGGAAACGACTCTATACCGACCGATGTATGATGTTTTTTTTTGAGAAATGTAAGCAATTTGGTTGTTTTAGAATTGGTTTCGATAAATTGTTTGAGGCACGTAAAACAATACATGATCAGAATTTGACACGATATTTTACCAAATCACATGATGCATTGAATATGACAATTCCAATCAGTAAATTTGTAATTGGCGACATGTTAGGAATACTATTTTTATTTTTGCTGCAAGCCTTGTGATTGTAGTCAAATTCAAATCGTGTTTCAAGTCTCAGCCGATGCTGACGTAATAACGATTTGGATTTGAATCGCATTTCATTCCTAGCGGGAGGCTTAGAATAGACTAAAATTTTGTTGGCAACAAGTCGTGTAAAGTGTGCCTACATGTAGGTTTGAAATATACTCGCCTTATTGTGTTGCCTGTTGTCAATTTTCTAACTAAGATCAACTCTGATCAACTATAATCAATCAAGCTTACCAATCCAGATTGAATAAGTTTTAACGGCCAGGTCAAGATCCTACTGCCAAACTGGTCTTCGCGATGAATATACATGCATAATAGTTTACAACAAAAATCATCCTCAGACTAGGCTTTTATTCTCAAACGCCCCCACGCTCAACATTTTCTATTCGCCCCCTTTTCTTTAACTTGATAATGCCCAGGAATTCGTTCCAGCTTTCGGACAACTTGATCCCCTAATGGAAGAACTAGTGCGTGCCCTGAAGCGACAATCAAGATTACAGCGACAGCGAGCACGTCGACAAACCCAGTAAATCCTACAACATCAACAGCACATCGACTGATGCGACAAATATCACAGCGTCCGCAGGCACATTCACTGACATCAGACATTTTACAGCATATGCAAGCACCTCAACCGCATCAATAAATTCTACAGCGTCAGTAAGCACGTCAACAGACCTACTAAAGTCTACAGCGTCTGCGAGCACCCAGACCGACTCGGCTCCCTCCCCTGCCCCCAAATCCAGCTCCAGACTTGTCCCATCCCTCATCAGGCACTACGAGACCCCGAAGACAACCAAAGACACGGGTTAGATCTGCCACAACCCGGACGTCATGGATACGGGATGAGGCAATCAAGAAGTACTTCCGGGTTGTCCGAAGCGAGTCGAACCCCCAGGACACAGGGTGTCGGCTCTCGATCGGCTTCTTCTTCAAGGTCAAACCTAGAGGGCGGGTTTGATGACCGAGACGAACCTTTACCACATAAATAATTATGAACTATCGATTTATTTATCTTTCAAATTTGTTTGTGATTTATTTAAAGTGTATTTAGTAAGATGATTATGAACTGTTTTGGAATCTAGGACAGTTTTACTACTTAAAATGAATTTAAGGACATGTAGGTTTAAGCCCGACACTGAAGAAGTCGGAGTATAACTCGTTCATTGTCATACTTAATCGCCATTGGGGTCGGGATGGACACTAATTAGATATTTGCCCTCGCTCGTTCCATCAGAACGTCAAAAAAAATTTGACTATATAATTTTTTTCAATCATACAGCGTTTCCTTCAATTACTCTAATAAAACACCTCATTTCAACTACTTTTTCCAGATATTTGATAATTTGGTCCCATTTATTAGCTGAAATCCAGAAATTCGCACTCATCACCTCCTCTGTCCATTACCAATTTTAACTAACAAAGTTTTGGTAGGTTTTTTTTTACTATTGTTTTATGATATATCTTTGTCCTCATGTTACGGTCACACTAGCAAATCCTTATCAAGACCGATCAAAGGCATCGTAGGCACGTCGTGGTCTAGTGGTTCTGACTCGCCTTTCAAACAGAGGGTCCTGGGTTCGAATCCTAGCCATGGCCTGTTTTCCTTCAGCAAGAAATTTATCCACACTGTGCTGCACTCGACCCAGGTGAAGTAAATGGGTACCGGCAGGAAGTAATTCCTCAAAAAGCTTTGCGCACCAGAATCGGTAGACTAGCTTAGCCGGGGTAATATAGGAGCGCCTTGAGCACCTAGCAAGGCGGATACGTGCGCTATACAAATCCTATATTATGATTCTTATAACGTTATTTCAAAAAGATGTACTTGTAGCATCGATCAATTTGTACTCGGTTCCGTTGGTGTACCTTAATCATTTTAGTATTATATTGGAATACCTGTATCTGATTAGCATATTGGTTATTTATACTTTCTCAACTCGTGATATCTGTGTATATTATTATTCACTATGTGAGATAGATCTGTAATATGATCGTACAGTCATACAATGTCAATAATCAGTACTCCAAATTAAAAAAACGAAGCTGCTTGACTCGATGGCGATGGCTTTCCAAGAGAAGGTATTCTATATTCTCTTTGAAGCGCTTTGTAGCCTCTGGAAAAGCGCTATATAAATCCAATTATTATCCTTATTATTATCAAATTTCCAGTTGATATGAAATTATATAGGGCGAGAAGAAATGGGAAAAGATCAATTTGAAATAGAGGGACAATGTGAGACTAAATGTATCGCTTATTCGTCATTTTTAAAAAAATATTTAGAATCAATTTATATTTGATTTTAGTCTAGAGCATCTCATCAGCATTATCCATGTCACTTACTGTTTCCTATTTGAATTCGTGCTTATCATGTATTCGGGTTATCATTCCACACGTTTATCTACAAATGTTCATATACCTCACTACATTTTTATGCAATTAATAGAAACTCTATATGTTTTAATTCGACGTGCATTTCAAATCAATCTACTTAGATGTGACGTTAATTCTATGTCAAGTACATGTATTGTGTATTCAGAATATGAAACTTTTTATTACCCTTTTGATTCTGTATATCTTTCATAACCTTTATGAAGATTGAATAAATGCCTTTTTATCTAGAAACAATGTTGAGGTTCATTTTGTTTTAGAAGCTTCAAGAATGACACCATGAAATGAAAAAGGAGATTTAGGCTTAGTTTTATGTCTGTTTTGGGATTCAAAACTCTTGCACTCGACATGCATCTATATTTCGAAGGTTTAAAATATAAATTATTTGATTTGCTATCGCAGGGCTGACGTCACAACCGCCACCAACGCTCGCCCGTCCTTCAATTCATAGAGCCACTAAAGACGAGGCAAGGGGAGAGATGGTCATGTTCATGCACTTCTAGACTTATATCCAAATTGCTCTCCTTTTTGCGTTTTTTTTTACAGTAATGAATGGGCAATGACCATGACGGACCTTACAAATGATTTTTTGAGGTCTAATTGATATGACACTGGTGATTTTCAATTTTATTTTATTATCAAAAATATAAACCAGCAAAGAAGAAAGTAATATTGTGATAAAGCGATGGTGATGATAATGATGATGGTGATGATGATGATAATGATGGTGATAATGACGATGATGATGAAGATAATGATGATGATGATGATGATGATGATGATGATGATGAGGAGGAGGATGAGGATAATGATGTCATTGATAAATGGTTGGTGACTATACACAAGTGTTAAAATTTATGAGAATGATGTTTGAAAGATGAGTTGTGACTGAGATATATAGATTGTGTATGGATTATTTTCAAAAGGGAAATATGTGTGTAAATATATAAACAATGCGATTCTAAAGAAAGTCTTCCCAATCGTATACATGTATGTTTGACTGTTCACAATGCCCGTCTGTCCACACGGCCAATTATGTTTGAGTGCTATTGAAAAATGACGAGGAAAGATGAAGCCAGCAGTCATTGTACACCGTTAAAAAACCTGATCTTACAGAAAAAGAAAGATCTTGTAGAAAGCAATAACAGAATCATTCTGTAAATTCATAATAAAACAGGAATTTTTCTGCAATTTGATAGGACAGGTCTGTTTAAAAAGGGTGTTTTTATCAAAATAAAATGTGTAAGGTTCCATACAACAAATATTTCCTGTAAGATTACGCAATTTGGTAAGGTTACAGGTGTTCTCGAGAAAGCTCTTGCAAACGATGATGACATGATTTGAAAAAAAATACTCGACCTACCAAACAATCTGTTATTGCTCTAACACTAACAGGAATGTCAAACATCCGAAATACAACCATTGTGTCACCTTTTCGTTATTGAATCTGTAGAGGAGGCAATATTCTCATCGATGAAGTGTTTACTCTCCAAACACAAGCATACAAATATGATGAAAAAGGTTACCATGGTAACGAGAAGTTGGTGATAATGGTGATGAAAACCTCATGATAAAATTTCTGGCACTTTGAAATTCTTTATACACTTCTGAGATATACAGCAGCTATAAATAAATTATAACGGCACTGAACACAGACACGGGAATGATCATAACGGCATTTACCATGTTTACAAAGACAAAGGTGATAATAATAAAATAATCATAGGACCTTCTTTAATAAATAATGAATTAATAATTTATAGGCGTTGCAAAAAAGGGTCTTCAATCACAAATAAAGGATATTGTACCAGAAAAAAAAGTGACATGCAAAAAAAAAGAGGTCTTCAAGCTCGTCGGGGGGGGGGCAAAAAAGGTCTTTCAAGCTCGTCAGGGGGGGCAGGGATACGTCCTTTGCATGGGTTGTGACTCGTCAGGGTACGCTAGTGCCACTAGCTTAGCATTTGCTTAGCTGCCAGTAAGCATGGTAAGGGACTCTTTAGGATTTCGATGAATTAATCCACTAACTACCATGTTTACCTTACCTGGGTCGAGAGAGGCTAATATACAGTGCGTATCAAAAAAAAGTTTACACTTTGAAAAAGCTCTGGGAATTAAAAAATATACAACATGTGGGTAATTTTTTCACATATAATCTTGGGTTTGGGTGTCATCTATCCCATGAAAGTAAAAGTTTTGTCAGAATGTTACACTTGAGTGAGCGCTGTCCGTTTCTGTAAAGCTCGCAGAAATATGTCTGCGCAGAAATGCTCATTTTCACGCTGTGTCAAGGGGGAAGGTCGAAATCAAACTTGCCCTGCGAAACATTTCTCATACATTTCCCTTGCACTTTTAGTCAACTGAAATAAAACGGACACATTCAAGAATTCTGTAACAATTTTGCCACCCAAATTGAAATTTCAACACTTAGTAAGCACAACCTTTACCACTTTTGTGCCAGCTGGATCTGAGGACATAATTGAATCTGAACAAAAGTTTATATCAGACATCTCCACCATTTTTCACGAAGTTTTTATCATTGAAAGTGAGTTTACGTTTCATTTTCCTTTAATATGTTTCTCCACACATTTTCAAAGCTCGATATTGATTAACGAAATGAAAATAAAGCCTAAGCCATTCCATGTAAATCACAGCTCAGTGTAAAGCAAATATCGTCACGATGGCCTCGGTGTGTGGGGGAGTGGGATGGGGCGCAACGCACACTTTGGAGTGTGTGTGGGCAAGGAAACAAGTAAAAAAAGGTTAAAAGATATCTTGAAATAAATTTTACTAGCTAAATTTCACTTTTTGTTTATGTTTAAGTTCTACTTTTATTCGCATAACTATTTCAAAGTTCTGCGCAAATCGTTTTTCACTAACTTTTCAAAAGTAAGTGGTGCTCACTCAAGCGGAAATATTTTTCGACAGTTATATCGTGGATCTGTACTAATGTTAAAATGTGGAAAAATCTTCAGAATATTACAAATGTATAATTTCACAGGATTTTTTCAAAGTGTAACCTTTTTTTGATACGCACTGTAGATCAACGCCTTATCAAATGACGATAGCGACGAGGTTGGAATCGGACCTTTGATCATGTTGATAGTGATAATTTTTCCATCTTCGACAAAGGTAATGATAATTACGGGGACACGTTGACCAACATGAAAGTGGTATTTAGATCGTTGTTTATCAAAGGTGACATTCGAATATGGCATAGTTTCATAAAGCTGATCGAGGATGGTGCCAGCAATTTCTCTCGAGTTTACACTTGACACCTTTAACTGCTTCTTAATTCTCTATATAATAAAGTGTTTGAATTGCAAGTGAATCGATCGTCCATTCATTCTTAGGACCCCCTTTTCATAGATTAGTTTATCAAAACTTACACGATGTTTGTGTTCTGTCACGATGTTCGTGTTCCACCACGAATAAAACGATTGTCATGTTGATTAATAACCTCTTTATTGATCGGTATAAGTGTTTTATGTTTACACTTTAAGACAAGGACGCTGTAAATAAACTAGGAATTTGACAGGATATCAATATCAGTCAGAAAATTTTTACGACCGCTCACCAGTAATCAAGTCATTGTCTGTCATTTTGTTTCCTCTAATTTTAATTGATTTATTAAAGCATGTTTATTACATCTTCCATAGTAACATGAACGTCTAAAATAAATCAATGGGAAATAGGCGAGGCCTACAAGAAAGTGTCGATGAATAATTTTTACATGTAAAATCATGAAGCTAGTACAATTGCAACTCTTAACATGATCGGCTCTGGATCAGCTGCTCGTAAAGTTAATCTAAAATAACATCAACATACTTGACTTTATTTTGCAGTGACATACATGTACATCCTCTAATTACATGTACAAATCATTAGTACTTACCTTGATATATTTGTTTGTGTATGTCTTTCAAGATGGAGCCGGCAATTTTTTTTATTTGACTGGTTCGATCTTGAAATAATTAAAGAATAAGGAGTCCAACATGGATGTACTGGTGAGGTAAATATTTCAAACAGATATTATTTACACATCTGACCGATGTTCACGTCATTTCTAAATCGATGCACGCTTCCCCGCTTCGCTTGCTCCAAAATTTTCTGAAACACAGTGCCATATCGAAAACAATCATCTACCATCTAACCAAATCAATGTTTTACAACATAAAATATATTCAGATTTCCACCACATTATTTTGCTTTATTTATATGTGGGTTTGATTTCTGACAAGGAAGCCCGTCTGAATATTGTCATTAAAAAAAATCCTCATAAGATTTTTTTTCATTTTCTTTTTCGTCTTTCGAATATAGCAAAGACTGGATATACACGTTGCGATATTACACATTTATTAACATTTGTTTCATTTGATTGAGCATGCATGGGACCAGCTAAAGCCAGACTCCCCTCCTTCTCATCTTTTACTTTCAAACAAGGTGGCGCAAAATTGCCACTCGATGCAGAAATCCTGCTGATAACTTCAACTGCGAATAGTCTACCCCCGGAGTCTACCATGATATCAATAATGTCTAAACCACTATTCTGCCCCACCCCCCCCCCCCCCAAAAAAAAAAAAATTGTCCTGAAAATGCATCATGACAATTGCATCAAGGAAATTTACAGTTCAAGATTTCCTTAAAGATATTTGCTTTGATATCTGATCAATAAATCATTCATAAATGCTAGACACTAGGGAAAATACTTTGTTTGCCGAGATGCATGGCTACCGTACATGTACATGACTGTTGGGAGATTGCTCGAATGCTGCAGATAGCTACTCGAAGACAAAGTCAAATGTCTGTTCATTACATTGAGGTAGGAGAAAGTTAAGTGGCGCAAAACTTTGGAAGAAGATGCAATTTTGTGCCGATGTCATGATCACTGTAGACATGATAATTACTTTGATCAATACCAACGGGAATAAGGAACTCTCAGGTTATTTGCAGAACAGTCACAGTGACACAGGGGAGTGTTATCGCATCAACTTGTTTGAGCAAGGTCTACGACAGCCGTTTCTTGAACATGTTATATGTAGCGCATCAGGGATCCGTTGCACAAAGAGTTGCAATCAAACGCATCTCAAAAAATCTCGCGCAACTTGATTTTCAACCAATGAAGCACCAGTATTCAGGACTTGCGCGTGATATTTTGACTTGCATTCAAACGCAACTCTTTCTGCAACAAACCCCTGAAATGATCAGACATCTTAAACAAAATCATATCATCTTCTTTCGGGAGATGTTTTTTTCCATAATAAGAAGTTATCGATCTGGCAAAACATATATGTCAGATTAATTACGAAATCAGAGAGATTTCCGTTTCAGGAAAGGATATCTCCTTTATCCCTCGAATAATTTCAGTAATAGCCAGAATCGTCCACGTATCAGCAGCAAGCTAGAGTATTTCCAGACTCTCTGGTCATGCTGTTCTTGATACCAACTGTAACATGTGGAGGTGATTTGTGTAACCGAATTAATCCTATTTCCTTGAATTTGCAAAGTTAACTCTGTTTCTGTTTCTGTTTGTGGTAACTCCCGTAGGAACTCGGCAGGACAGCATTTTTTTGCTGGTAAACGCCAAGCTGGTATATAACCAATTACCTTGGAAACATTTAACGTCTAGGTTAATCAGTCATAGTGGCTGACGTATAATAGACTCGGATGCCCATCACTTGAATTGTCTTTCCTTGAATCATGAACGTAGAAAGCCATGCCTGAACATCAATTCTCGGTAGTGATGCTGGGGAATACTGTGGAATCATCTGGTAATTTGTCGATCATTTCGGAGGAGTCTCTTGAGGTCTTGGACGCCTATTCGTATCCGGTCAGGCAGGGGATCATAGCTTCGTTCATGACCTTATTTTCGATCGTTACGGCTGCTATCACATTCGTCATTCTCAGACGATGCAAGGATATTTACGATGACGACCCCTCTATTCGACTCTTCCAGTTCGTTGCATTTGCCAATATGATGATTGGATTGTCTCTTTCTTTGGTGTTTTTGCTTTCCAACCCAAAAGGAAACGCCCCTTACATTGCCACGACATGTCAGATTGGTAAAACTCTCATCTACATCTTCCACTTCCAATCAACCGCCTTTGTTACCGCAATAACGATCAACCGATATCTTCTTGTGAAGTGGCCGCTGCAGTACTACAGAGTCGTCAGTTTCAAGAAGATGAACTTGATAATTTTCATGATTCTGCTAACCTCAACCCTGTATTTTGTGTACCTTCCCCTTCCTGGCTTCCCGTTTCTCGAGGGATTACAAGCTGAGTGCTTTCGTTCTACTTATGGTAATTCTCGCCAGCGAATCATAAGTCGCACCATGCTTCTGCTTTGGTCAATAAATCACGTGTTCATCATAGTTACCAACGTCTTGCTGTTAAAAATCGCACGTGACGTCCGACGGTCCAACCGCGTCGCCGCGGTTACGGACGCGTTGCAATTGCTGCCTACCGCGATGGGACGCAAACCTCTTGAGGTCCGACGTCATGTTAACCGCATCGCAACGAAACGTCAACACCGCGGCATTATTCGCGTAATCTCTATAAGCACCATATATTTTGTGTCGTCTGTGCCAGGCTTCGTAGTTCTCTCCATGATGTCAAATGAATCAGTGACTTTATCTCCTTACGCATACATAGGTGTGTGTTTCCTCGGTTTAGTAACCAGTGTATGGAACATCATTGCCTTCATCCTGTTCGATACCAAATTTCGGCGCGTAATCTGCAGCATGTTTAAAAGGACCACTCGCTCTGAACGAATAATGATACTATAGAAAATATCGAATTTTACAAAAAAATATGATCGTGAATGATTACTTAATTAATACTCCAGTTCTATACATCAATACAAAATTAATTGTTTCAATTTAATTAATCTAATATCTGATTCACTCCCCATTCAGCAAATGGATGGGATGTATACATGAGTGATGTGTGTGTGGGGTGTCTGGGTGGGTGGGTGTGTGTGTGTGTTTGTATTAACATACAGTCTTACAATAGTGTTGTTATTTTAATCGGAAACAGCTTTCCTATATGTTGTAATGTATCTTGTAACTTGAGCTTTTTTACTTGATTTTGAATGTATTTTCATGTAAATGTTGTTAAGGGTTATGCAATACGGATAGTCATCCTCTACAGATACCCTTTCTGTAATAAACCGTTTTCAATAAATATGAATATTACGGCCTGTTTCATTTAACCAAGAGAGGTACTCACGAAGCCAAGCTCCCCTCTTTCATCATGTTCATTTCTTTTCACTTTCAGATCCTTGCTCCTAGGAAATTCAAAATAAATTTGCCATCGTTTTCAATGCAAATTTGTTGGCGGGGCCTTATATTTCCTACAATGTTTGATCACGTTTAAAAGCAAAAGGGATATCGATCAGATGTTTCTGTTCATGTCACACCACCCAAACCGATTCCAGTTCGGTTACAGCTATTGCCTTATACAGTATGGTGCATCCGATCGGATTTAGATCGACTTCCCAACTTAAACAAGGTGACTTTTTGTAATTATTGCGTAAAAAACTTTTGCAGTAAAGCAGAGGTGAGCTTCTGCGTTGGGAAGCGTGTTACCAATGTTTGGTTACTGATTCGTTCTCAGCTAATAATGCAAGAATACATTTTTCTGAAAATAAGTCTTGAGACAGCATCTCCCTGGTAAAATGCTCATCGCGTGACGGCATCATGACGAGATCTGCTAGTGGCTGCCACTGACAGCTGTTATAAGCTATTGAAAATCCTCTGATCTGATTGGTCGAAATCAAAGAAGTCAGTGGCAATTGCTGATAGGTTTGGCTATTACATGCTTCTCCAACATAGCAATGCTCCTGACCTATATATCTGACTGCTAACGTCAGTTCCGGAGAGTCTACTTTTCTATCATCATCGCATAAAAATACCCTGCATAGCAATAAATATTAGCTCAGGCAATGTAGCATCGCAGCATGAACATTAAATCTCCTAAGATTTTCTTAAAAATAGATTTTATGGCGAGATCTCATTTCTACCAGACAAGTTAATTCTTAGAGAAGTTATTTTGTTTGCAAGGTGTTAAGATAAAGCTGAAGGTTGTTCGAATGCGGCATGCAGGCTATACAATGATATCTTCAGAGATAATGGCATCACGGTCGAAAAGACATTATTTGGCGCCTTACATTTGCTAAAAGATAAAAATGATCGTCAAAGTCACCCCTATAGTCATAATAAGTGATGATCAACAGGAAGGAGAATCATGAACTCTCTACCTATTTGCAAGACATCGACCATGTCGCCAGCTCGGGAATCTTTATTCATATGGATTAATTCGTGTTCGTGACATTCGATATGTTTGAGCAAGGTCTACGGCACGAGTTTCTTGAACATGCTAACGTAAGTCAGGAGAAACAGTTTTATTGCAGCTATCAATCTGACATCATCTCAACACACAATGTTTCCCCGTTAATCAAGAAAATTTCACATCTTTAATCATTTTGCTCGTATACCTTTTCTGTAACAACCGCTTTGTCACAGGTAACGTCATCAGCAAGGGATTTCATCAAACGAACATCAAGAATATAGTCTTTGGTTATATTGATAGTTTGCTAATCACAACAACATGTACAGGCCAAGATGAATTTGTTATTTTGGAAACTGGAATAAAGAAATAGCCTGAAACTGAAGGGCTTGGCTGACCTCAGAATCTTGACTGAGTGATTTTGTGAGCGTTGGGATCATACTCAGGAAAGCATTTCAAGAGATCAAGTTTATCATAGGTTATACTCCTGAACCATGGATAACATACGGATGGAAACAATCCTTAAAATGTGCTATACAAAGTTGACATCTCTTTGAATTTATTAAACAAGCTCGTTTGCACATTGCTACTTGTAAAATTTGTCTTTAGAAAATGTTTGACAGTAATGTCTGGGACTGATACGGTACCTACTGACCATCTATCAACCCTGTCCATAGAGCCTTTCGAGTTCTTGAACGCGTATCCGGTCCGACAGGTGATTATAGGTGTGTTAATGATCGTATGCTCCGTCATTACCGCGGTTATCACCCACATCATCCTCAAACGATGCAAGGATAGTGACGAGGATGACCGCTCTATTCGGCTCTTTCAGTTCGTTGCCTTTGCTAATACGATGGCAGGATTATCTATTTCGATAGTCTTCATGCTGTCTGATCCTGAGGGGAAATTCCCTTACACTACGGTTGTATGTCAGATCGGTAAAACATTCATCTACGTCTTCAACTTTCAAGCAACCGCGTTTGTTACCGCGATAACGGTCAACCGATTCCTTCATGTGAAGTGGCCGCTTCAGTACTACAGACTCGTCAGTTTCAAGAAGATAAACTTAATAATTTCAACGATTCTTCTTATTTCAAGTGTATATTGCGTCTACCTCCCACTTCCAAGCTTTCCTTTCGTCCAGGGGTTACAGCCCGAGTGCTTTGGGTCCCCTTATCTTGAATCTCACCAGCAAACCATCACTCTTTTCTTGCTGATAATGTGGTCAATAAATCATGTGATTATCTTAGGAACTAATATTCTCCTATTAAAAATCACGCGTGACGTCCGTAGATCTCGACGCGTCGCCGCGGTAACAGACAAATCGCAAACAACCGCATCGGGAAGCATATCCATTGAAGCATTCCGCGGGACCAACCGCGGCACAAGAAAACGTCAACATCGCGGCGTTATTCTCGTGATCTCAATAAGTGTCATATATTTTCTGTCATGTTTGCCAAGCATGGTTGTTTTATCTATGATCGCCGCTCAGACAGCGGAGTTCTCTCCTTATGTCTACCTTGGTGTGTTTTTGCTCGGTATAGTAAGCAGTGTCTGGAACATCATTGCTTTCATCCTCTTCGATACCAAATTTCGACGGGTCATCTGCGGTATGTTTAAAAGAACAACTCGCTCAGAACGACTAGTAATATTCTAGTAGCGATATTGTCAATTGATATACTTTAGAAAGCATTCAATATGAATAACTACAAGATTCATTTATTTTTGTTTCGGTATTTTTTTTATGTTTACGTAATAAATTAATGCCATTCATATCAGTCTAATTCTGTTTTTAATAGGCAGTCAGATGTGTTTTAGATGACATTAAATTCTGTACAAAACATCAATTACATAAACTGCGGTGAATGGGATGGAATGTTTGTCATACCTACAAAGACAAAGTGCACGATATCTTACCAAGGCGGGAAAGTCAATTATATTCATCCATGTTGTAACGTAATTTTAACATGATGAAAGATTCATTTTTTATGAATAAAAATGTTAATCTAGATTTATCCAGGTTTTATTCATGGAAACAGACACTGGTAACGACTTAATTAAATTCAGTTTATCTTCCTTAGACAAACTGTTGAAGTAATGATAATCTTTTGAGATCCGCTATTCAATTGTCATACTGTATCGGTAAAAATGAGTTTATGATATTACTAATCATGTAACATAAAATATAATCTGTAGTTAGATATATTTATCTCTCTCTCTCTCTCTTCTGAAAACGTTGTCGGGGTTTAGAAAATGTGGGGTTTCGACCAAACGTCGATAATATCTGATTTGAAATTGGCGACATCGGGATTTTTTAAAAAATCATGCAAATTATAGTAAAGTAAAGTTAGCTAATCATAAACATGATATCGACTAATGATATGTCATATGAATTAACGTAATATACAGTGCGTATCAAAAACAAGTTTACACTTTGAAAACGCTCTGGGAATTAAAAAAAAATATACAACATGTGGGTATTTTTCACATATAATCTTGGGTTTGGGTCTCATCTATTCAATGAAAGTAAAAGTTTTGACAGAATGTTACACTTTAGTGAGCACTGTCCATTTGTAAAGCTCGCAGAAATCTGTTTGCGCAGAAATGCTCATTTTCACGCAGTGTCAAGGGGGGAAAGGCGAAATCAAACTTACCCTGCGAAACATTTTTCCTACATTTCCCTTGCACTTTTAGTCAATTAAGATAAAACATTCAGGCATTTTTAATCAAATTTGCCGCCCAAATTGAAATTTCAACACTTAGTAAGCACAACTTTTACCCTTTTTGTGCCAGCTGGATCTGAGGACATACCTGAATCTGAACACAGTTTCCATCAGACATCTCCAGAACCTTTTCACTAAGTTTTTTTATCATTTAAAGTGGGTGACATTTCATTTTTCATTTAATACTTGTGTCTCCACACTTTTCTCAAGCTTGACAATGATTAACAAAATGAAAATCAAGCCTCATTCATTTTATGTAAATCACAGCTCAGTGTAAATCAAATATCGTCTTGATGGCCTTGGTGTGTGGGGGAGTGGGGCGGGGCGCAATGCACTCTTCGAAGTGTATTGGGCAAGGAAACAAGTTAAAAGAGGTCAAAGATATCTTCAAATAAATTTTACTTGCTAAATTCTACGTGTTCTTTATAATAAAGGTTTACTTGTATTCGCATAGCTATTTCAAAGTTCTGCGCAAATCATTTTCACTAACTTTTCAAAAGCAGGTGGTGCTCACTCAAGCGCAAATATTTTTTGATAGTTATATCGTCATTTGCTTAAATTGATCTGTACCAATGTGAAAATATGGAAAAATCTTCAGGATATTACAAATGTATAATTTTACAGGATTTTTTCAAAGTGTAAACTTTTTTTTATACGCACTGTATTATATTGGGCTTGGGATAGTTTTATTGGTGTGGCCATATTATAAGTATTCATTATATACCAACACTTAAGATATCATATAACACCAATGTTTTTAGAACATGTAGAATGTCGATGAAATATCTGGGTCAAATATTTCCAATAATCAAGGGAGATTTAGATCATGAAATCCGGGTTAGATGTCATGGAATATGAAGTGTGTTACACGATCAAATTTTTAGTGCTTTTTATTGACAATTGTAATAAACTACTGAAATCCTCCAGAATTGTGTAGTATGATCAAATTGTTATCTCTAACATATACCATACTTTTAATTTCATTTTATAATTTTGAAAAGTCAAGAGAATTAAACTGATTAATTGTCGTATAGCGTTGAGTTACAATAAGTGGGTTTGTGTGTGTGTGTGTATGTATGTATGTGTGTGTATATATTTGTGTTTCATTACCTTCGAATTGATATTACAACCATATCAAGGCGACAATCAGCATGCGCTACTGATCATTTCATCAAAATAATGGGAATTAATTATTGATAATTAGGTAGGCCTTCTTACGATTTCGTCTTTCCCAGAGTATGAGAGTCTTATTGTCTTTATCGTTGTTTTAACTGTTATTATCTTACATCATGAATATTATTTTCGCATCCTAATTGCTATCATTATCATCATCATAAATTTCATCATCAACGCATTTAGTGAAATTTTTGCCATTATTGCCACTTTTGTGCGATATCATGATAATTTTAAGTATAACTATCATTTTCGTTATAACTATTAAACGAAATTGGTCATGCTTTTCGATACCGCAGTTGGTTATGCATTGATCATTTTTTTTTCCGTGCAATGCCCCCCCCCCCCTCTCCCAAAAATTGTTTAGTTCATTTTATTATAAACCTGACTGGAAACTTTCATTTCTTAAAACTTCCTCTCCCCCTCACTCTCCACCCCTTCTCTCTCACTCTCTCTCTCTCTCCCTCTCTACCATGTCTACCTCTCTGTCTCTCCATCCCTGCTTGCATGTCTATCTCTATGTCTGGGGTCTTTCTCTCTATCTCTTTATCTTTCATTCGTTATTTATTCCACCTCCTCTCTCTTTATTTTAAATACACATCAGCTCCCTCCCCAATTCTGCTTTCTATCAAATGTCAAGACATGGGAAAACTTTGTATCCCACCTCTTATTGTAGGCAAACTGCCTTCAAAGTGCTTTGCACAATCACCAACCAGGATCATAACTGAATAATTACATACAATAAAAAAAAACAATTAGCGCAATAAATATATTTAGATATCATTTAATCACAATTTAGTGTGACTCATTATGCACAAGGTTATACCATGGACTACCTCCATGGATATACACGTAACAAGGTGATTTTTTTCTAAATACACAAAATCTTCGTGATCTTTGGCAAGTAAGGTATAGGTAATGCACATCAAACATAATACATGGACTAGATTCAGGATATCGTAAACTAGTGAATATGAATAAGGATTTGAAGAGAATGTCTTGAGAAGAACTTAAAATTCACGAAAATTACGATTATCTTCCTTGAATAACATGGAAAATTATTCTGTATTGATATGCTTTGTAACAGGGAGGGATTGGCGGTTTTGGTTAAATGGTCAATATGAGAAGATCATAAATCAAACATGATTGTATGACAAAATATGAGATATCGAGAGGGTTAATAAAAAGAAAACCTAATAAAAAATGCAAGATGAGTTCAATTATTCGCAATTGTAATATTCTTGGGCATCGTGTTGTTTTCGTACATGGGAAGTAACTTCCCCGGGGTTTTTTAAAGCAAAATAGGGAGAACATGCCCCTTGAAAACACCCATGTTCGTAACCAGTAGCATCATCAGTTACTTCATATTATCATTGGGACTATTAATGAGCGACTTTTCAAGCTGCTTGAATCGAGGATCCAGTGAAGCTCTCTTTGTTGCCTCCGCTCGAGCGAGATCCTTCATTTTTTGACGCAACAGAGCAACGTCGCCGCCAGCTTCAACTTCCCTCTTTGACGTTTTCAGCATCAGGTGCGCCGGAAGCGTCCTAACAATACGGCGAATCACGTGATAGTCAACCTCCTCCTCATCGTTGACGTCACAATTCTTTCGGGCATTGTCTTTGTTGTCCTTTTCCTGGGTTTCGTTTTCGCCGCTCCCACCCCAGATGTGACTACTGTCCTGATTGTCCGTTTTCGGTAGAGAGGAAGATGAATGGGTCTTCGCTGTACTTTCGCGCGTTTTCTTTGGCAAGGTTGAACTGGCGGATTTAACGGGTTTAATGCCATTTTCATGTCGATGACGTTTTGAACGTTCTTGATTTGGATTAGCGGTACTGTCGCGGCGTGAACCGCGCCTTGACCGGCTGTGACCTTTCTCGCTTGCCTGAATTGCTGTTATCAATTTATCCCGTGTAGGTGCTGACACCAGAACTGAGTGGTCACTCTGCTGCCGAATTAACTGCGGCTTTCTGTCAGTGACGGGTGAGTTTGGAAGGCTAACACTTGCTGGGCGGTGCATTTCCGACAAAGCTGGTACTGTCGGTGGAGGCGACTTTCCTTTCACTTTCACGTTAGGTGCAGCTTGGGGCGGCAAAGATGCGGTTAAGACTGAGGCATCTCTCTCAGGACTTGAGATCGGAGATAGTTTCAAGTCACTTGTTGACGGAGACTCCACTGGAAGTTGCGAAGCAAGAGATTGAACCGCGGGAGTTTTTTTGAACGACATAGCAAAAAGGCCAAGTGCTCTTACTTTTAGAACAGGAAACCTTGTTTTCGGTTTTACCGTTTCAGCAGAACCTCCAGCGTTCGGTTTCGCATTATTCAAGGGATCAGCATCTTCGACATCACTCTTCTGTACTTCCGGTTCAAGATTACTGGTTGCCTTGCTCTCCTCTCCCTTGTCTTCTTCCACCACTTCTTCAACTTTCATCTCAGATTCTAGTTTCTGTTTCCAAGCACCTGACATTAATGGTGGCATCTTAACCTTTTCTCTCCTGGATCCAAAGACTCCCCTGCTTGCCAGGTCTCGCTTTTCTTCCTCCTTTCTATCACGCTCAGCTTGCTCGCTTTCTTTAGATGCTGTCATCGTTGTTTCCTGTACATCCGTTTTAGATTCGTCCCCCTGTGGAACTTGATCTGCTGATGAGGGTTCGTCTTCGAGCCCCATTGTCTTTAGCGATTCATCAAGAGACTTTTCGTCAGAAGTCCCTTGTTTGAAGTCCTTGCTCTCTGGGCTCGTACTCGACTTTGGTTTAAATGAAAATACGTATTCCTCTTTTAGCCAACTGTTGTCCCCATCCCGAGGAGGAGGAGGGATGCAATTGAGATACTTAGGTCTCTGTGCAGCTTTTACAAAACGAAGATCATTGTCCTGGTCAAACACCTGCTTCATGAAGAAATTTCGCTGGTTCCACGACATCGCCGTTTCCCGTTTCCTCTTCTCCCGGTCGATCTTCCTGAGGGTAGCAGCCAATCGCCGTTCCTCACCCGGGTTTCCCAGTGAGATGCCTATCTCCCCGTTCCGGCCACCCCTCGACTCCAAGCGGCCGCTACGTCTAGCTACCTTCTGAGCCATAGTCTCGGCTACATGTATCTTTCACCTCTGATCAGTTCCTCGTGATCATGATCATATTCTGCAGGGGAAATGAGAAAAAAAACGTGTAAATTAATAAGACTGTTACCTTCAAAATGTCCAAATTATTGGTGGTTCAAGATTTCTTAAAACATTCAGCATTCTTAAACAAGTTTCAATATCCATTTCCGAAAGATAAATCCTCAAGAGGCGTTACAATTCATAATGTCATAAATACAAAAATAAGAAAAACTTCGTTCCTTACAAAAAACAAATCCATCCGACTTCATGTGATGATGAACCAAGAGCTACCAAGTGGCAGTATTTCAATAAATACTTCAATGTTGGAATATCGAGTATCAAAATAGCCGACCAGCTACACAGCGTAACCACATCGATGTCAATTAAGTATTATAACCCAAGTGGTGTTTGACCACACCAATAATTTCTTTAATGTCCACAATATCGAAAAAGGGAGCTCTCGGCACAAATCAATCGATAAGACTCCGAAGGTAAAGGCCACAATAAAGAATAAGAACCTCCCAAAGCGACCCGCTCCTTCAATGTAATTCCAGATGTTAACTCATCCCTTTACCGGGGCCATTTTATCATCTAGTTTAACCTATTGTTGTTGCGAAAGCACCCGTTATTGCGGTCACCCAAAACTTTATAGAGACCTTTGTTCGGATACATTGATCAGTTATCGATTGGTTTTGTGTAGTAGTGAAAAGAAAGAAAGGTAGAAGTATGCAAACTAGTATTCAGTGTTGCTGGGATATTTGAGTTTTGTTTAGAGAATGGAGATCGGAGCTACATGTCTCGGGGTAGTGTGTGGGCTTTACCGTCTGGTCGAAATCATTAAAAAAAAACACACAAATTAATGTCAGAAAAATAAGTTTTTAATCAATTGAGTTTTGAAAACATCAGTTATATCATTCCCATGATTGAAATGTGACTTTCACTGGTTCATTCGATTGTGATACAAACGTTTTCAAAGAAAATGAAGTGTACAAATGAGATGAAAAATATAAATCACTTACTTGTCGACAGAAATAATACACTTATTTCAACACAGGATTAATATCTTTTTAACAGTAAGTTGTAAGCATGAATTAAGAATCCGGGCACATTCGATGATCCATTTATATATCTTAGTTCATTGAAAAAAAGTAGATCCAGTACATGACATTTGATCTCACGAATTAACACGTTTTATTTACACAAAAAAGTAAAATTTATACATGTATGCTATAATTCTTATATAGAATCTGGTAATTATTTTAACAGCTAATTGATATTATTGTTGATAACATACATGGGATAAGCTTACTAATATAAGCAAATATCGGGTTTGGCTGTAAATTTGGAATGATCATGAGAGAAGTTAGGCCTACTCTGCAAAAACTCTGGTGTTGATTAACACCAGCCCGGAATCTTTATATGTCCACACCAGAGAAGTATTGAAACAACACCAGTTTGGAATCAAACCGATGCTTTTTTAATACTAATTGGTGTTGTATGAACACCTATCTGGTGTTAGACCAAGAAGATGATATCTCCTTGGTTTGACCAAAACGAAACTGGTGTTGCTTCAATACTTCTCTGGTGTGGACATATAGAGATTCCGGGCTGGTGTTAAATCAACACCCGAGTTTACTCATGTCTGGTAAAACTGTTAAATTTGAATTATAATGCTCTTTGTACATTACAGTGTCCCCATTTTATCGTGGAAATGATTATTTCACCTACATAATAAGAAAAAGAATGATCGTTATTAGTTTAAGTGCTAATAACAAAATTGCCATACGTCCTTTTATGTAATGTTTAAGGCAGTGACTATTTGAAGTGAACTTTGGGGAGGGAAATATATCTATCGAATTTATTTCAATCTGATGATCCCGATTGAGCCTTTTTTGCTTTTATTTTTTCTAATTCATTTTATTTGACTTTTCTTTTTTTATATTCTTTTAAGTGTTATTAACATTATTTTGTATTTCTTTATATTTTTTATGTTTCATTTGTCTAATTTGTATTTCCATTTGATTATTTATTTATATATTAATTTATCTATTTATTCATTTCATTATTATCATTATCATCATTTTTTTCATTCGGGGGGGGGGGGGGCAATCATGAAATCCTGGAGCTCAAACATCATAGTCTATTCTCATACACCCTAAGTAATTTTAACTCCCTTGAGTTCAGTCGGGAAAATTAACAAATCAATACCAGCTTGTCATTTATGCTTCAAGAGGGAGCAAAACGTGCGAAATGTCATTAATTCAGGTCAGATATATACATGTAGGTGATAGTAAGTGATGGATGCAAACATATAAAGAATCCTGTTCTTTAGGGTATATTGACATTTTACATCTCAAAGATGCGAAGCTATGAAACGAAAATCGATTAATGAGCACTCCATTGATTTGCCCGAAACGAGGTCGGGTTTGATCAACAACATGGCGCTTGGAAATAGGGAAATGAAATGTTAAACAATTATCAAGTCATAAGTAGAGTGATTATAATATGCGGAAAACATACAAATTGACCCAACGGTAACTAAAAATTTAAAACAATTGAAATGAATCAATCGATTAAGTGTATACTATTTATAATCATCACAGGACTATTTCATGAAAGTCGTCAGCACCTATACATTATCTTTCTCTAACCGTTGCCATAGTAACCAACAGTAGCCAGTTATTCTCAGCCAATTAGCAATCTCAAATTTAGTAACCGCTCACGACTGATGTCATTAAGATGTCACTGAAATATCTCTTTAATTGTTCGGCAAGGACCTGGGAGCGATTTGTAAAGAGGGGTGTCAGTTTGTTAGCAAGCACCCCCCCCCCCCCCCGAAAAAGGAAGAAAAAAATCCAAAAAGGAGGGGATTTTCGTCAGAAAAAAAGTGACACGAAAAATGTTTAAAGCTGAAAAAAGAAAAAGAAAAAATGGAGGAGATTTTGGTCAATATCTATATTTCAGAGTAGCAACCGCATTTCATGGGGGATTCTATGTTTTTCATGCCCCCCCCCTGTTTTTTTCGGGTTTTTTTTTTACCAGGAGTCCCCAACCAGGAGCTATCTATAATTAAAGGACAAGTCCACCCCAATAAAATATTGATATGAATAAATAGAGAAAGATCAAACTAGCATAACACTGAAAATTTCATCAAAATCGGATGTAAAATAAGAAAGTTATGACATTTTAAAGTTTCGCTTTCATTTCACAAAACAGTTATATGCACATCTCGGTCATTCCTCCCTGAACATGTGGAATTCCATTATTTTAACATTTTGTGCTTCAGGCAAGGAGGTTCTAATCATCAAATTCGTAAAAATTGAAATATTGTATAATTCAAACAATAAAAAACAAAAGAAATAGTGAGTGAGTGACATCATCGACTCTCTCATTTGGATGTAACTGGCTCGTTCATATAACTATTTTGTTAAAAAATGAGCGAAAATTTGAAATGTCATAACTTTCTTATTTTACATCCGATTTTGATGAAATTTTCAGCATTGTGCTTGTCTGATTATTCTCTATTGATTCAAATCAACATTTTTCTTGACGTGGACTTGACCTTTAACATTTTTTTTCTTATACGCTCATTTTTTTTGTGAGAATACGCACACCGGGCTGCTCCTTCCAAAATGCACACCCCTTTCCATTTTCACTGCCCTACTTTAGTTTGAAAGGTTGTACTTTTCGAAGGACGTTCAGAACAGGAAGACAAGAAAATGAGATTATCTCAGGCGAAGGAGGAAAGACAAATATTCCTCCAAAGGACTTGCTCTTGTTTTCCACATCTTAACCTGGTCTAACATGCTCGGTTAGTCCATTATTCATGTTATTCAAGTCTGCTTTAAGTGACAGCCACACCTACGAAACCGACTCCAAACCGACCAATGGTATGTCTTTGGTAATAAGGTAATAGCTTTGGTCGGTCTGGATTAGGTTTCGCTCGTGTAACTTGGTCTCTCTGTGTGCATTGCAGGTAAAGACGTGTTTTGTGTACTAACAATTAGAAAGCAAATAACAGGTACATGCGAACATCCTTGATGGTCAATAGCTGACAAACCTTTTTTAAACGGACAAGTTTTTTGTTCACACATAGCGACGACTGGCAAGATAGGAATGGGCTGGTCATTTGAACATGTTGAATGTGTTCATACAATTATCTCAAATTAAAATCGTTATTTTTATTGAGAGGAAATGTAGAAGTGAGAGTTACAGTTCAGTTTATTTCCAGTGAAAAGTGGATCCGGAAAGAAAGAATTCCCTGTGAAGATAACTAAATTAAGTAATGTACTCAAATTTGATTAAATATCATATAACTGTATACCTAATAGAAATTCTAAAAATAAAACGTTTCTTGTCAAAACAACTAGAGTATCGAGGGTTTTTTGTTTAATGACAATCTTGTATTTCTTTTAATAACGAATATATTTAGTGACCCTTTGATCCTGTTGATCGGATTATTAGTTCAAGTTTGAAAAGCTTAAGAATCGTACACAACTAGCTCTCATTCATCAAGATGTCAGGTCGCTGAAAAGGAAGGAAGGGTCTCTGAAATGGTGGTGCTAAGCGTCATCGTAAGGTTCTACGAGACAACATCCAAGGTACCCATGTATCACGAAGCTTTATGTTAATTAGATTTGTTTCAAATTGAATAGACTCGACCGGAAAGGGGGAGGGGCAGAATATGACAGCAGAAAATAGAAGCAATAGCTGAAAAATGGAAGACTGACAAATCAAAGCAAAACGTCCATGAAAATCTTTCTGAAATATATAAGCATGCCGTGGAGTGATTTGAATATCAGACGACAGGCTAAAGATACAATTACAGGTTTCCACGATGCATTGGATCGGTTGTCTCCTGTCGATTTTCACAATGAAAAAGAGAAACAACAGATACCTACAAAGTACAGAAACCTCAGAAGAATCAGAAATGAAAAGAGGTCAGCGAATTCTTATCAATGACTGTTGGTTCTTTATGATTATACAACTGATCGAACAAAATTGAACAAACAAGACTTTAATGAGCAATTATCCAATTTCTGTGACTGAAAATCATTATCTAAATTTTGAATGACATAAAAGTGAGGGGGTTTCCGGTGCCTTGTGCATTTCCACTTTGCAAGCAACATCTTCAGGTAAATTTGGGCTTTACAGATCGAATATTCAAAAGTCGGATACAAATGATATCTAATGCCCTGAACTTCCCACAAAGGAAAATCCTTCTGCAATTCAGAACCTTATGAGCGAATGAATTAAAGTGAAATCTTGAAACATAAAAATATTTGAAATACCATATCGAAGAATTTACTGTATTGGGTCTAGCGAAGTTTACAACAGCAAAATGTTTGAATTTGTCTATTCAAGTCCATCTGTTAAAAAGATGAATTAAATAGTTAAAAGAATAAATAAATAGACTCTAAATTATCATGATTGCATTTCTTCTCTTTTTCTTACCAGAGGGAGGTGGAAGGGGCTCCGTGGACGTGGGAAGTGGGGATGCTGAAACACCCTTAAGATTTATTTTTTGGGGGTGCTGCTGTTTTAATAGCTGTGACAAAATGGAGAAATATAATATAATAATTCGTTAAAAACCATGGTTGAAAACTATTGAACATGCCTGGAAATGTTATCTTCTCTATGCATCGTAAGAAGAGAATATGACTTTTATCACCTCAAGCTATGTATTTCTCTTGTTGTTTGAACCCCCCTTGGGCATGTTCCTTAAGCACCATTCACAGAGAATGGAGTAGGGGTAATTATGTACACATAGTGCGAAAGGGGAGAGGTTCCCCTCATCAATCAATAGAGATTGAAATTGTACATAAATGTGAGTGGGACAATAACATAAACAAATAGTATTAATAGGGACACCTGCAGATAAGTACAATACTAGATCTATTTTGTTTGTGTTCTTTGTGCTGTTAAAACGGGATTCATCGCAATGGATGATTAATGAATATCGCGGATCATTAGCTAAGCCGCTGCTATAGAGATAGTCACGTGACTATTGCGTGGAATTATTTGAAGAGGAACGGGGGGGGGGGCTTCATTTTTACATTGCGCCGAGAAACCTGATTTATGTGTTTAGATTTTAGTCATTTGATTCATAAAAAGAAATATGTATATAAATAATTTTGTAAAAATACATGAATAAAAATTGATGAAATAACAAAAGATAAATAAGCAAACAAACAGATCAACAAATGATAGATAATTATTTTCAAAGTGGGATACATGCTTTTCATAAAATTTACATGTTAAAAAAATTAGGTTAAGGTATCAGTGTCTCCCTTTAGGAGATTTTTCGTCGGTAGGATTTGAAAATAATATGAAGAAATAGTATGAAGTAATACTAAGTTTAGATAATAAATCGTCTACCTAGAAAATGTCAATGAGCGTGGTAACAGTTCGAAGACTATAAGCCCGGGTATGGAATTCATATTAAATCAGTAACGGTACGAATGGGGAGGTGAAGGGGGGGGGCTCAAACATTAGGTCTCTGATAACCTTATCCTCACACTGTGACTCAACTATCAATGTATACTGCATGAACAGATAACTATTCACTGAAAAAAGCTACGCACTTGACTCATCGAATATTCTTTTCTTCTTGATGTTTTAATCCCTCTTAGCCATGGTCGATTACCATGGTCTGAAATCGATTGTGTCGTTCGCGTTCTCCTTACCCTCTTTTCATCCTGTTCTTTTCATGTTTTGAGGGGTTTTCATCTTCCTGCTTTTTTCTTAATTACCCATTCTTGTCCCGTACTTGACCTTGTTCGGTTTTCTCTATCAAGTCAATGGTTTAAATCAGTGAAATTCAGTTATATTTTCATGTTGTTGTATAAAATCTAATAATAAACGCATTATGTTGATCTTTTTTTAATAAGTCAATCAAATCTAGGAATAAACGTCAATGCTGGTTTTGTTTAATCAAGATATTGTCATTAAAACCCAAATCATCTTATACAATCTAAAATCAACATTTATGAAATGTCGCAAAAGATGAACCTGCTTTGCTACTTCACATACCAGTTTCAATTTAATGCATGATTACAAATGTAAAAGGAGACTAAGCTTAAATATCTAGGAGACAGAGTTTAAACATTTTTTTTTTGAATGAATGCCATAATCATAAAACAAAACATGGAATAATTGCTGAGAACTCAAGATCGAATCCGGCTCCTACACAGCAATGTAATTGTGGAACGGCATTTGGTTACCTAGCAACACTATACACAAATCGCCGAAAACATGGAATCGACAGAGAAAGAGAATTGGCATAACTAGCTGACCATAAATTTCAATGAACTTGAAGGATAAAGTTCACGGTCGAGTCACCTTTCAAGCTATTTTTCAGATATTATCTGATCAGTGACTCAGAAATGACAGTCTGTCGGGGGTATTGAATACAGGAATTTCGGGGTATTGAAACCGGATCTTGCGTGGAGAAAGAATACTACATTCAAGGCCATCTGTATCAGTAAATAGTATACAAATAATAAAAAAAATATGCAGTATTGTATATGGTACATCTCTAAACTGTGAAGGTGAAGTATTTGTGTAAAGAAATAGGAGCACTAATACCAATACTGCTACAATTACTTATACTGTACTATTACTATTACTATTACTACTACTACTACTACACTACTACTACTACTACTACTACTACTACTACTACTACTACTACTACTACTACACTACTACTACTACTACTACTACTACTACTACTACTACTACTACTACTACTACTACTACTACTACTACTACTACTACTACTACTACTACTACTACTACTATTATTACTACTACTACTACTACTACTACCACTGCTACTACTACTACTACTACTACTACTACTACTACTACTACTACTACTACTACTACTACTACTACTCTACTACTACTACTACTACTACTACTACTACTACTACCACTGCTACTACTACTACTACTACTACTACTACTACTACTACTACTACTACTACTACTACTACTACTACTACTACTACTACTATTACTACTACTACTACTACTACTCCTACAATACTACTACTACACACTACTACTACTACTACTACTACTACTACTACTACTACTACTACTACTACTACTACTACTACTATACTACTACTACTACTACTACTACTACTATTACTACTACTACTACTACTACTACTACTACTATTATTACTACTACTATTACTACTACTACTACTACTACTACTACTACTACTACTACTACTACTACTACTACTACTACTACTACTACTACTCCTACTACTACTACTACTACTACTACTACTACTACTATTACTACTACTACTACTACTACTACTACTACTACTACTATTACTACTACTACTACTACTACTCCTACTACTACTACTACTACTACTACTACTACTACTACTCCTACTACTACTACTACTACTACTACTACTACTACTACTACTACTACTACTACTACTACTACTACTATTACTACTACTACTACTACTACTACTACTACTATTATTACTACTACTATACTACTACTACTACTACTACTCCTACTACTACTACTACTACTACTACTACTACTACTACTACTACTACTACTATACTGGTAGTAATGGTATCTATTATTTACACTGGGAGTATTCATTTACTGATAGGAGTATTCATTTACTGATAGCAGTATTAATGTTAGGATTAACAGTGATGGTGATAATAATAATGATATTGATGATGATGATGATAAAATAACATTATCAATAATATTAATAATAATAATAATATTGATTGTAATAATTATAATAATAATCGCAATAATAATAATAGTAATAATAGAAATAATAATAATGATAATGATGATAATAATAATGATTATAATCATGATGATAAAAGAATAACAACAAAACGAATAATGGTAATGATAGTGATAATGCTAAGTTAATGATAATAATAATGTCATATTCGTTATGTACATGTATTTTAAATATATTAATTTCAAAGTTGCTGTGTTAACGAATCTATGAAAATGAAGAGAAAGAATGAAAGTCATTAAGAAATGAATTATTTTCATCATTAATCATTGTTTTTCGTACGTTGTGTCTGTACTCTTCTAGAATATCGTTTGTTCTAGTTGAAATTGTACTCCTCTTTTCTGTCACATTACATCGACCCCCCCCCCCCCCCTTCCCCCTCTCTCTCTCTCTCTCCCTCTCTACTTATCTGCGTCGCTGTCTCCCCTTCTGAATAATTATTTCTCCTCGGAGATACCATAATTTTGTATTTGTATACGCTGGTGAAGATTTGTTTATATGCCATTTTGATTAGAGTTCTGCCAGTTACGGCAAACTATACCATAATTATCCCTTTTTCATATTAGAAGGATGCACATGAAAAATATTTCACATATGTATTGGTAATAATTTTATTATGTGAGAAGTGAGATTTTTTATTAATAGAGTAAATGGCGACAATAGTCAAATATGACTAATCGCCACTCAAACCAATCTAAGAAGAAGAAGAAGCTGTTTCATAAATGTCACTAAACAGCAGCTTGAACAGATATAGAACCATGAGAAGTGAAGAAATAAAAAAACGAACGGGAGAACAAAAAATACCAACACAATAATCACTGTAAAGTATAACTGGAATGATAATACATGTTAATGTGCGCATAGCGACGTCCTGAATTTATTAAAAGTAACAGCTTTTAAGCACTTACTTTATTATGTCGAAGTCCACGTTCCTTATAATATTATTCCTTCGCGAGCTTTGCTTGGGAAAAAAACATAACTCGATTGAATTTTGGTATTATGCTTCGTAACTCTTGTTAATGATGCCGTACTTCGAAGTTCAGACTCGAGAGCATGCACTCGTACTGAAGGCTTTAGTAAGTTCTACAATGTACTTAAGTATTCGATCCGTTTATGGTTTTATTGTTGGCTAGGCTCATCCCAATACCCCCTGTGGTATGCCCTCTGAACAGTGTCATTACACTTCTCGACTGTCTATACTAAGCGTTTGATTCAAAAGATTGTCAGTTAAACCCGGATTCAACACTCGACGCGGTGGGGCTTAAAGTTCTAAAGTTAAATCTAGTCATCCATCCTCCCAACTTAGAAACTTTGTCGCTTCGTTCTCTCGCTCTCGAGTTTATTCGATGTTTTTTTCTCTGTAATGCGTTTTGCCCCCCCCCCCAAAAAAAAGGAATTTTATCATTGCTCTTCTTTCGCCTCCACCTTCATCTATTCTTCCTGTCTCGTTTTTCTTTTTCATCTCCCATCTTATTTTTTTCTCTCTTTTCCCGATCATTTCTTTTTTCACATTGAACTTATTATTTGCCACCAAATTCAGAGTTGCAAGATTATGTTCATCTTAAACGTAAAATCGACTTTACGTTTAAGATGAACATATAATCTTGCAACTCTGATCGTGCTTGCCAACATTACATTAAAGAAATTTCATTACATTTCGAATACATAATTTGCTTTTAAGAACCTTACACATTGTTACATGCATGGTAATATTTTTTATCATTATTATTCTTTCTTTTTTTTTGGGGGGGGCTTGTTTGATTTTTTTAAGAGAGAGATAGGTATTTCATCTTTCTTTTTTCTTATTCCATCCGCACAATTATTTTCTCGTTGAGTATTCGATGAATCCTTATCACAGTATAATAATGTCTTTCTCGAGTGTCTAATCCTTGGTAAACAAAGCATCCTAAAATGGATCGAAGACTATTGCTTTACTTCGCGGGGAGTTTCTTTCTGATTGAACGCCCGCCCCCTCGGTGTCATTGTTGTCCAACAAAGCGTCTCGACTATCGATCACATTTCGATACAAAGGCTCGAGTTTATTTTATGCCGGTGGGGGTAAAAGAAATTGGTACACTACCATGATAATTGAACAGCAAGAGAGAGGGAGGGGTGAGTGCCCCCCGCCTTTTGATCATTATATCTTACCCCTTACAAACTGAAGTAGCAATGTTGCATATTTTACAAATAAATTTAACAATAGTAATCAGTTTTCTTCCCTGCCTTCATATTAGAGAAGCTAGTAAAGTGGCTATAGTTGTTGGATAACATCTGTTCAATAATTATCAGTAACAATTGTGCAATTTGGAATCCTCGATTCGGAGAAAATAGCATGGAAACAAAAGTCATTATTATTCCAAAAAAAACTAATTCAGCTTGAAAAGGGTAAAAGATCGCGCATCACCAAAAAAGAGGGCGTTATTCTGTGTCGTCGGAAGTGCTAGATTGAGTGTGCGCCAACAGACGACGCCAATTTTCATGATTTTAGGGGTTACACCCGGCGTCAATATAACAAAAAAATTTTTGCGCATATTTGGCATCAACAGAAATAACGAGTTTTTCTTGACTTTGAGGGACTATGAAGTATATGATGACGCACTGTCAATGGGTTGTGTGAAGTATAATATGCATTTGTAAGTGACCCCTTTTGAAATATTTTTATCAACACAACTTTGTCTGAACTTCATGGAATATTCATTAATCTTAATTATTTGTCATCATCTCCATTATCTTGAGATGACGCAAAATCGCCATCGCCATATTCATTACTATACAACTATTACAATCATTCCTTCATGATTTGATTAATTTATATGCCAATCAGTTCATTCACCAATTCATTAATTTGTTTCTCCATTTATTTATTTATAATTTATATTTTCATCGCCATTCATTCATCCACCCATCCATCCTCCATTCATTCATCTATCCATTCTCTTATCCATTTGTCGTTCTGTTTTCACATCAGGGAACAGTCTATGATCAAACAAGCTCGCAGCTTGGAGTTCAACCTCCCATTTTCACGCCCACAATTTTTAAAATCCAATGTTTCATGATGATTCCGTAGTGTATTATGCCCTCTATCGATCAGAGCCTACAAAGTCCAAGGAATCGAGCCTCGTACGTGATGAAGACAACGTTTCCTTTTTTTTTTTTTTTTGCCCAAAACCAGTATTCAATTTTTGGGAAATCTAGGATTGGTTTATAATTTGAAAGGCAATGAATTTAAAATCCATGTCATTCTCTGTAATATAGGTCTGGAAAATGCTGCGAGACGTCGACTCCATTTAAAAACGGATCCTTATCACCAACACTTTTCTTTTCGTAGGTTATATAATGAACCATCAGAATTAAAAAAGAATATTTTAATAATCAGACTGAAATTCGGGGCAATAAAAAAATAAGAAGGGGGCTTAATAAGAAAATACATGAAGAGAACATGGGGGCCGAGGGTATAATGATTGGGGGAGGGTGGCACTCTCAAGACCTGCCCGGTCTGATTCGCCGCCACAAGAAAAGAAAGAAAGAGATGGGGGTAGAGAGAGAGAGGGGGGGAAGAAAGATTGAGAGGGGGGGGGCAAAGAGACAACGAGAAAGGGTGCGAAAAGGGAAAGGGAAAGATGAACACAGATTATTTTTTTCTCAAATTTGTTTTTGTTTATTCGCTGGGGAGGAAATATTTGAAAACTGTTTAGTTTCCTGATTTTGTCAGTGTAAAATTGCTATGCAAATTAAAAAAAATTAAACCATGCCGGTAAGAAGATTAATTAAGATTGTTGTTTAAACCCGTTAATTTGACTCTTTTTTTTTAATTCAAAATAATAAGCTGTCAATCAAATAATATGAATAAAGCTTACATGTTTGTACGATTAAAGTTATTTCCCATCATTATAGTGTACTTAGAGCTCCGGTCTGGATCTTTAACATAAACATGGTGTACATCCAGACCAGGACAGCAAATTCATTCGCCAGTGCTTCGCGATCTTTTACTATTCACTTTAAATAAGATTCTCTCAAAAATACTCTTCTCCATCGAAACGGAAGTGAAAACCAATTCCGTCATGACAGAACCCATGAAAATAAAGATATGATAGTAACTGTTTATTCGCTTACGTCAACAGCCACTATTTTCAAGTGGGCCTCGTCATTTCTCGAGGGGGCTTGCGACGGTTCAGCGAAAAACTACGATTTCAATGACGGCGGAGTATGAACTTGCATTTCAATACGAGGTACCTGGTCTGTAAACCGGATATGATTATAAAGCGAGAATGTTGAGTTCGTTTAACGACAGTTTATTCGTATATTTTCGCCGAAGTTTTATGTACCTGTAATAGGCAAGTTTGGGTAAAATAACTGATTGTTTTGTGTTCAAATTACGATGTATTTCAAAATCATAACGTTTATATTGTTACATCTCACAAATAAAATGATCATCTTCTTTATTGATAATGTTTATGACCAACATCGATTCTCCTGGATAAAGGGACTTGGGCGCCCCCCATTTTTTAACACATTAAAACATGAATGAATATTATACGGTTAGGTAGGGTATGATAATAATAATAATATACAACATTTATAAAGCGTTTTATACATAAGTTTCAAAGCGCTAAGAAAGAAGAGGAGAAAAGAATACAAGATATCTCAGTAAATTAAGAACAAAGGAACTGAAAGTGAAAATAGTGTTAGTTCCAGGTTTAAAGCTATTATTCAATAAGTGTGCAGAATATACAGCAGAATTATCGCAATTTTCATGAAACCCACATGCCACACGCTTAAAACAAATCAGTCAAATTGACTAGACCAGTAGTCAGCTGGGAGCAACTGATATGGCAATCAATGATATTCAAATTTCTGACATATATTCTAGTCAGAAATAACTCTGTTCTGGTAAAATATGACTAGAAAATAGTTGAATATGACTAGAATAACAGTTGCACCCAGCTGACCCTATTAACTACTTATTTTTGACTGATTCGTTTTTAGAGTGCACTCCTCTTGATTTCTTATTTTATTTTCTCTCCATCTTTTACGTCTCCCCATGCGAAGCGCATAAGCTCTTACTTTCCTTTTAAAAAATGGAAATCGGCATTCACATAATCAAGTAATAAGCTGCGAGAAATAATCTGATAACGTAAACCTAAGTAAACGAAACAGAAAAACGAAATGTGCACAAAATTATGAAGAATATGAAGTAATTATATTGATTATATACTTTTATCATTACATTTGTCTTGTTTTCGTGCATTATATCTTCCTCCTAGCCTTTGGCCACCCTCTGACATAATCTACATTGGCTACACTTAAACTTTCTTCTCCCAATTCCTTTGTATCTGAATTTTATTTTTATATAATTTATTTGCCGTAATGGCAATTGTCATTTTATTTTCCCTTGTAATGTTTTATTTCGTCCTTCAAGTGTTAAACTTAATCTTTGGGCTGGGGAACGTTTCATGAAACTCGTTAGATGTTCTATCTGAAAAGTGTGTTTATCAGACATTTACCATAGTAACATTGCTTCTTGGCCAATCAGCATCAAGAAAATTTGTAAGATCCAACAAATTGTCCGACGAGAAACGTTAATGGATCATGGAATGCTCTTTTGTTCCGATTCCTTGTTTTATTTCCCCCTATTTCATTTCTATTTTTCGCAAGAGGCTTCTTCCCTTATCTGTCCAAATATACAAGAATTTTGGCATTGACCTTTCAAAACTCACCCCTCTTATTTTTCATAATAGTTTCACAACAACCATTTCACCCCCTACAAAAAATAAATAAAGTAGAAAGTTAGCGTATTCCCGTTTGAATCACAAATTTCCTCGTATTGCCTTCAATAATGAAAAATGCAAATAAAAGAAAAATCAACATCGAGTAGATAAATCTTAATATTTTATTTCGGAAATTTTATTAGTCATGTCGTTTCAAATCAGTTATAGTATTTATATGAGAAGGGTTCTTAACTTTCATTATAGAGTCATTTTTTTCACAATTACAATTTTGTCATAAAAGGGACCATATCACATATTAGTAATCATCAAAACGATTAATCATAATTTGAAACACGTTGAACAACTCCTGTAAAATATTGAACATGCATAGCAATAACCAAACAGATATGTTTATTTCAAAATTGTCAGGTAATGGAAAAAATTACGTTCAACCTTATTTTTGATGTCTCTGTCTCGTATAGAAAGAAAATAACGGCGAGTAAACTCCTCGGTCACTCTCGACGCGGCGGTTGAAGAGGTCTCCCGGGGAGCTCTCGGCCGGCGAATCGAGTAGGGGGCCGGTGAAGAGTGGCGTTGCGCTGACTTTTTGCGCACTCTTCCCCTCTCTTGTAATTTGCTATTGGATGTTTTTCTCGAAAGACATTTGGAGAGATGGTGAATCTTGTTGAATACCAATGAGGCAGCATTTATGAGACAAGAAACTCGAACAAAGTCGAGAGGCTCTTGTTACGGGAACGAGGGGGGATGTATCGCATTGCCAAGGGGGTGAAACCAGTCCCCTTAAAAAAAGAGGAGGGGTATAACTTCTTTTCAATATAAGTGTAGTTTACATAATTAAGAAAAGGGACATTCCCTTCCATTGAGTTCTTTATTTTATTAGATAATCGATTAAAATGCCATACATTCATCAATTTCATACAACCAATTGAATGGATAAAGTAATTCTGAATAAAGCAAATCATTTTAAAATGACAATAAATCAGTAAGACTCACAGAAAGTTACAATCATTTGATAAAGTGTTAATCACATCATGAACTCTTCTGGATGATCACAATAAAAAAAAATCGAATTTCCCTGGAGTATTTGCATATTATGTATATGCCTTATGAATGAGGTTATGGCCTACAACTTAAACTTGATTGCCATATAAAGCCATGCGACAAAGTCACATATTTTCAAATAAAAAGAATAATGACCAGCACAAATAAACAAATAATGATCTGCAAAATAAAACAATTTTAATGAACACATTCACACCAGTGATTGTCAATAATACTACTTCATTCCGGAAGTTTATCGTTTGGATAAAGGTCGCTATTGCAGGTTAGTATTCTCCTAAAAACGTGTCAACAGGTGGGCTAGGTTTCGTGATTAATAGAGGGATATGGGTCGTCAACAATAAATTGTTCTTTTCTCAGAAAACATGGAAAAGGGGAGAATGAAGTCTTCTAAAATTCTTAAGCGTACTTAATGTTTCCGGAAGAAAGGAAATGTTAAGATGACCTGTAACAACCAGACTGGACTGGTAAAAAAGTCTTGTCCTATTTTTTCTGTGACGATTAAAGCGTGGAATTCCCGACAAATGTGTCTGAGGATATGTGGGTGTTGGTGTGCCAGGGATGTGTGCGCTGTGGGTTTATGTGTTTTTGCGGGGATGTCATGTTGGTGCATGGTACATGTCATGATTTCTTACTTTTTCAGGGTCTATTTGTGAGTGTATTGCCTTTCACAAAAAGCACATTTTCGATAGAAAGTATTTCTGAGGACTGTCGGGGGATGAGGATGTAATGTATGTATTTTTTTTGGGGGGGGGGGGTTAATTTTTTGGTAAATTTTGGCTAATTCCATCATCCTTTTTATTATGTTACATCTTTATATTAATTTATTGACAAATAATATAAGTATTAATTCACTGCCCCTCCTCAAAAAAATGAAATGCCTATAGAAATTAGAATATGAAGACGTTAAGGTGTTTTGGTTTTGATGGAATCAGAATGAAATAGTAAAGGAAAATATCGTTGTGTGAGCGAACGCATGAGGAGAGTGTATGTGAGAAGGGGCAAATAATATTGTCAGGCCTATAGGCATACGTCCTGAATATGCCTATACTAAGAAGAGTTATGAACCCAAATTATGATTGAACTCTCGCGTTAAAGGTTACTATACAACTTTCTTAATGGATCATCCACGAGGCTGATCATCTTCCTATACATCAATTAATCCCGCTTGTCATACTTTACGTCTTCTAAATCCGACTTTTGTGGTCCTGGCAAACTTAAAATTTAATGGTAATACAACCAGGGATGAGGGGTGAGATACTTGCTTTACACGCTTTGACGTATAGTGCCTTTAATAAGATACGAAGCTGTCTCCAAGAGCGTTCCCGCTGCACTGATATACCATTTTGTCATTCTTTCATCCGATATCTTTTGTTCTCCTTGTTCTTGTAACCTTCGTCTTTTCCCCTCTTTATCATTTTTCTCCTGCATAATTATATTCGTTCGTATGAGTCGTAAGTCTTAATTCCCTCCTCTTTTTCTTCCTTACGTTCTCCTTTATTCTTCTATTTTTCTTCCCCATTCCTCTCCTCTGTTTATTTTTCATTCTTCCCCTTTTAAGCCATCATCATCTTCACTTCTTTTTAGTCATCCTATTTTTTTTCTTCTTCTCACTCCCCCTCCTTTCGCTTCTTTTTTCTCCGTCTTCACATTTCTTCTCCGTTATCATGGTTAAACTCTTCGTCCTTTTTTTCTACTTCCATACCAAGAAGACGGTTCAGCAAACGTGCCTTATGCGGTTTACTCTAGCCAGTAAAGATGGACATTAGCAAAATGTTCATTCCCTTAAATGCATCCAGCATACACTTTAAGTCTTTGTTCACCATTTCTTGCAAACCACATTTTCATTTGGTTGCATCTTTGAAAAGTGTTAGCATTTTCTCATCTTTAACATCTGTGGTTCGACTGTACAACGTTGAGGTCAATGCCAGGTCGCATCGAAAATCGTTTGTACAATTTCAACTATCTAATGCGGAGCGTTGCGGCCCAGTGGATTCGTCTTCTGACTTTGAAACAGAGGGTCGTGGATTCGAATCCCAGTCATGGCGTAATTTCCTTCAGCAAGAAATTCATCCACATTGTGCTGCACTCTACCCGGGTGAAGTGAATTAATTCCAGGATTGATTCCTTGAATGCATGAGCGCTGAAAGGCAGCTCGAGCTAAAGCCGGGGCAATAATAATAATAACAACGCGCCCCGGAATAGAATATTTCTAGATAGATGGCGCAATATAAATGCCTATTATTATTAATATTACAATGCTGTACGTCTCTTAAGACGTTTAAGATTAAACAGTGAGAATTAGATAGATGATTTCAACAATCGAATGCAATAAGTTAAGGGGTGACTTGAAACTATTCTTTTAACCTCGGTGATACATAGGATCATGATTCGTGCCTATAAAGATAAACTTCAACTTAAGTTTGCATGTACAATGCATAATTCAATTGATTAATAATTCGAATACGAAAGGAACTAGTAAGAGGTGAATTCACTCTAAACTTCAGTACCATCAATTCATAACATCATTTGAAAATCGTGGGTGAAGCAGCTAGTTTGTCACGTGGAAAGAATGACAGAATATACTACGCTTTGCCATTTTTATGCGTCCAGATTTTCAAATTTCTATTGTGCGATGCACGATATTACTTAATAGCAATAGTAATACTAAACAAATTCTTATATAGCGATCAGTGAATTTAAACGGCTCTATGCGCTTTATATGATTATACAGCTCTTTTCAATATTACACTATGACAAAAATTGATATGGTTTTAGGGGCCTTTGTTCTCATTCAAGGTAAAATCAATTTACGAGGGTGGAATGAATACAAGATATTAAACACGCATCTCCTTTTCTATAGGATTTTGAAAAAAATATATATCATGCCCCAATATTTTGTTCATGCAGATTCGCTCGCAATTACTGTATATCGCTTGTAAGGTCTAAATAATGTCAATGTATATTCATAAAGAAGACATTTGCATTAAATTCACTTTGGAGAAAAATATTATCAAGCGGAAAAGAGAGGCAAAATGAATCGTATAGGCAGTCAGAAGAAAGTGAAGTTGTAGGTGTTATAATATAGGTAATGCTGCTTGATTGATTAAATGTATTATTTTTCATTTCAAAGTCAAACAAATTAACTAAAAAAGTACAAAGCAGAATTGAAATTACAAAAAAAAGAAAGTGGGAACTCGCTGGAATTAGACAGGTAATTATTAACGAAGTTTAAAAAAAGGGCAAAAATGCAAACTTGCCCAACCAATGTTGGTGTCCACTGTATGTTGAATTTCTTTAAAGTGTCATGTTGGCATCACACATCACACCGTGTTTGTAGTGAATATGATACCACTCCTAGGCATATGCTATCTTGACTCGGACTATTTTTACATGCTAACACTCCCTTTATCAAAAATTTATTCATTTCAGCTGAATACAGTCCGTTAAATTATAGGGTTAACGAGAATACCATTAATTATCGGGATAATAGGTTCCGCTGAGAATAACGTCTCTCATTTGTCTATATGTCATCAGAAATTTGAGTTCCGTAAAAGCTTATGAACGGGATGCAATTAATGACCCCACAATCATTAAACTAGTTTGAAAGACGAGTGATATTCCCTTTGGGATTGATTTAAAAACGCAAAATAGAATATCCCCCAATTATCATGGACTTTGATTTTATCCTAATCTTTTCAGGAGACAGGACGGTTGGAAGAAGGAAATTAATGGTTATGATTATGACGGATGATTTTTACATAAGACATGTAAGAAGTTGCTTTGTTTTGTGTTCGTTTGTATGTTTGGGGATGTCTTTTATCAATTATTAATGAATGAAAGGATTCGGTTATTAATTCGTTCTCTTTAATTGTCTTTTTATTCTAATTTCATTTTAAAGTTTTATTTATTAAATCATTTGTACACTCTGAAAATTGTTCGGAAAAAAGCCCAACATTTACCGACCCTTGGCAACGTACTTCCTCACAAATTATTGGTTAAAATCTGCCCAAATTGGGTAATGAAACTAATAATTGGGTGGCGAATTTGCTCAAATGGTCAAATGGACAATAATTGACATTACCACATTTAGCAAAAATATATATATATTTGCTAATAGTGGTAATATATGAATATATATGTTAATTATTGTCCATTTGACCATTTGAGCAAATTCGTCACCCAATTACTATATATATAAAAAACCACTATAGCAATACATTACCCAACACAGTGCACAGTATATTGCCCAACATTATATGCATTTTAATGGGGGGAACTTGGATTTGAGCTACAGGCTTCTTGCACTTCTTGACCCATAGTCGACAACTGATACTTCTCTACCAATTGTGTCTGCAATAAGGGCTATTTTGTACATTTAGAAATCTTGGGGCTGGTAATTCATTGGGATATCCAAGCACGATATGTTCATTCGGCAAACAAAACATTGGATTGAATGCAAATAAATATAAATGTATAAATAATCACTCTGTCTTTCATCTTCAGCATTTCAATATTCTTTATATCTAACTTTTAGAGGGGTCCACATTCTACAAGCTTTGCTTTTCAGTGGTCCCCTCCATTCTTCTCATGATATATAATTAGACTGATTTAATTACATTTATTTATATTGATGATATCGATTAAAATTTGACATGCATGTTAATTTCTATTTGAATCACTTATTGAATATGTATATCATTTCTTCAATGTTAAATTTTGTTCATGCTTTTACTTATTAATTGAATTAATTTATATTGTACTTATTTGTATTATGTTAAAGAATGGAAAATAAATTGAATTGAATAGAAGTATTGATTTTTTTCTCAAACAAACAGCCTTCTTTATTTTCATGAAAACAATTTTTATTTGTATAATTACAATAATCAGTCAATAAGAGTATGTTGATTTGATATACATATAACGCTCTCATCTGTCAGATTTGACACTCCTGGCGATTCATAAAATCATGGGTTGCAAATATTAAAGGGTAGAATAATCACCACCACAAAAAAAACAGAATAATTATGATTAAGATAAGGAATGAATATTTCATTTTGGTGTTTTCTCCATTTATTTGAATCGTAAGATTTGACCGGGAATTGCAGCAATTTGAATTCCCAAGAGAAGTCATTAGAATGTGAGAATCTTATGATAATTGATATTGATTTTACCATAATAACTGAAGGTGAATTGTTTCTGAAAACCCGCTTTGTCGGTTCATTAAGGAAATGCTTGGAATCTCGAAGGGAGGTTTCATGATTTAATTCAATGGCATTTATTCCCAGTGGACAAATCATTGTGACAAAGTAAGTTCAGGGTACTTTTACGGTGGTATCACGTGGTACGATGGCGGAGAAAATAAGAGAAAGAAAGAGAGTGAGAGCAAGAGGACGAGAAGGGGGTTTGGAGCCTGAGGGCATGTGAGGGTGTGTTTGTATGTGAGAAAATGAAAGGGGTAGAGGGGGTTGGGGAAGAGAGACAGGGAGAAACACACTGGGTGAGAGAGAGAAGGAGAGAGGGAGGGGAGGGGGAAAAGAGTTACTGAGACCGTAGAGATGCATGGTGAGATGATGTTCGGGTGTGTGTATGCGTGGATGTGAATGTGTATGACTTGTGCGTGAGGGTTTGTGTAAATGTCTGTCTTATGGTGTGTACGGGTGTGTGTGTCTGTGTGTGTGTGTGAGAGAGGGGGGGGAGGGGAGAGAGAGAGAGGGGGTGGATTGAGAGTAGGAAGGGTGATAGCAGATGAGTGAGAGAGAAAGATAGAACTTTATATACACAAGTCATGGTACAGCTACGCTTGGATATGGAAGAAAATAATGTATAAGTGTGAGCGAAATAGACGCATCAATTGGAGGAGGAATTGAAATCGAAAATGTCGTGACAAGAGGAGATATAAAGTCGTAGAGAGAGAGAGAGATGGAATTGGAAAACGTCCGTTCGTAATCAAGAGTTCAATCGCCTCTCGCAACGTAAGATTCGATTTCTACTCTTCGGTCCGTCATCAAACCATAAATGTAATATGAATTTATGAACATATTCCTGCACTTTAAATTTAGTTTATTCACATGGGATTAAGTGAACTTTAAGTTTTATTGAAATTTTCTCTATTAATCCTAAAGATGAAAGGGAAGGTTTACTCATTATCTGGAAATAAACTAGGCTAAAGGCCGAATGATTGCACAGAAATTAATTAAAGGTTAACATTTGGGCTTCTTGCGTAATAAATCAGTAGCGTGTTACTTTGTTTTGAGTCTAAAGATTTTCTCCGAATACTCTTGCAATCAATCGATTTTAAATTTGCTATTTAATAAAAGTATCGACCTGAATTGTTTTGCCAAAATTCTGGCATTATAAGTAAAAGAAAGATGAAGAAATGCATTTTGAACTGGAAATTAAAATTTGCGCATTATTTGTTTTTAAAATGTTTAAGCTCTAAAATATCAAAAATACAATGTGCGCATTAATATATATATTGAAATTTCTTGTAATTTGTCGTAAGATGTGATCTTAAAATGAATTGTAAAATTAATGAGCTGTTATAACATAAAGAGATAGTTCCCAGAAAATCAAAGACAAACTAGACATGTGCTTCAAATGAGGCTCAAATACAAAAATGCTGATTTCCACTTTATGGAACATATTACAAGGAAACTACAAAAACCAATTTCTAACATGTATTACGGATATGCGATGTATGTGGACAAAGGTTTAGAAGGGAAGGGGAGCTGGAGGGGAACTGCACCCCGTACTCTTGAGGCAAGGGGCACGCTACCCGTGCAAGCAGTGACACCAGTCAATTTGGCGAAAGCGTCAATACTTGTGCAACACTTTAGAAGTGTTCACCGCTACCTGATTAGATTAGAAGCTTCGATTGAGAAATATGGCGTGTGCATGGAAAAGACACCATCACTATCAAAATATGAAAATTAATTTTCAAGGAAGCTCTATTACGACACCATGTATATTTCATATCAAGATGTGACAGACTGGGATTGTTGATGTAATTTTACCTGTCCACACCCTCCGAAGCTCGCACGTGGACTATGTTTAAAACAAAAATCACGAGGTCCCTTTTTCAGCTTCTATATAATGAAAAAGGATAATGCACCAAATCATAATCAGAAAATGATCTAAACGAACATTTATATGATTGAAAAATCTTGAAATAGTGTTATCATTTCCTGGCATGATTTTTCTAAACGTTCGCGGAATGCTTTTACTAACACTGGCAATATGCTATACAGGATAGACAACTCTCCATAGAAAATTGGAAACTAAGAGTTAAAGAGAAAACAGCTCAGACTGGAAAAAAAATGAAAATAAATTTAGAGGAGTTTCCATCATGACACCATATTTGATATATCTACATACATACATCTACATTTGATATATCTATACAAGCATGGTGGTAACGCTCTTGGCATGGATGGTACACTGGAATTGGTGTGTTTTAGGAGCACTACCAAATATGTCTTTGCTGACTTCTTGAAAGACCTTGCCGGAAGAATTCGGGTATTGGTGCTCTTTCTATAATTCTAGGGTTAAGGGTTAGATTGTAAGGCGGAGATTCATATGTATATATTGTTCTCTTCATCCATTTTTTCACAAAATATTTAAATAAAAGAGTTGCCAAAGCTGTTGTTCTAGTATAATTTCTCACATTTATATAAACTCCATTTAATGGACTATCTTTATGACTGAAAAGCGGTATGGGGTTCTTAATTCTCACTCAAAAACACTTATGTGTTCTAAAAGGAAAAAGAAAAACAGAGTAAAAATCAAAAGGAAAAAAACAACGCCCTCAGCGGCGTAATACTGACAAAAATGCCCATTCTGCTAAACATGCTTTGGATCTCGAGGGAGGCTGTACATGGCTAACCTTTACCGCTATGTTCTCAAGGCTTCTTGAAGAGAACTCGGGTATGGACGCACTGTTAATTCTAGAGTGGGTCTCTGCATGTCACGCCACCATGGCCAGGTGTGTGGGTGGAGTAAAGTTCAAAGACGTGGGTATAAGCTAGCAAGCTAGCCAGGATGCGTGGAATAGTGTGTTGTGTATTGTCATGATTGTTGGATCGCGTTAATTATGCATGCCTCTTTTGTTTTAAAAAAAAACACCCACTTTCTGTTTCCTCCTGTAACAAATGGCTAATCTATTTTAATGACGAATTATGTGGAGTGATACTTTGGTTGTAATATTTCAAGAGAGAGCCGATAATGATTCATTAGGTATTAACAATTTATTATTATTCATAATTATTTCGAAGCTTATTCATCATTTCCTTCTTCTATTTCTCCATTAACTTTACAGAATGTTACTTTTTTATTTAGTTTATCATAGGCATCTTTTTCCTTCTCATGTTCATCTCCTGTTACACTTCTCTGTTTTGTCCTTGATTTAGTTTTTCTATCATTTATCCTTCTCCTCTTATACTTTTATCACATTTTTTTTCATTTACTTCCTCTTCTGCTTATTTTTGCATTTCCTTCTCGTTCTCTTTCTTCTGCTTATTTTTGCATTTCCTTCTCGTTCTCTTTCTTCTTCTTCTTTTTCTTTTAACAGTCTTCTTAATTGTCCTTCTTCTCTTCCTCTTCTTTTTTTTCTTTTTACAGTCTTCTTATTTCTCCTCCTTTTTTCTTCTTCTTGTTTTCTTCTTCCTCTTTTCCCTCTTTCTCTTCCTCTTCTTTTGATATTCTTTCTCTTCTTCTTGTCCTTGTATACTGCCTGTCCTCTCCTTGAAACTTTTTTGTTTATTTTAAAATCGACGAGTTATGTACTTCCTGTATCCAAACTTTGCTTAGTTGTATAGTTAACTACGGATTAAAAGGTATCAATAAAATATACCAGGAAAAGAAATTTCCCTTCCCCCTCTCTATCCTATTTTATTTGGATAGACAACTTCGTGAACTTATAAACGAAAAAGAATGAGTAATGAAGCTAAGGATCATTTCATTCCATTCATTCGTTCTTATCACTGGTGAGGGAGCAGGCACAACGGCGAAATCGACTGAAGACCGTCCAAAACTATTACGTTACGACCAATTGCAGACCATCTATCGTTTAGGAATCGTATCGTTGGTGTGACTGTAACCTTATGGATAATCTAGCGACTAATATGCGGAACGACAGAGAAAGGAACACGATTATGATACAGTCACACCCAACGTGAAACGTGGAACCTACATCGGCCCGATCAAAGGATAATGCGTTATTCTAAATGGTATTACCGCCGATCGATTCGGAGTCGGTCTCGCTGTTGAGACTAGAGCATTAATTCGACTGTAGTAAGATTGATTTTCATGTCAAGTTACAATTTGACAAATGAAAAATGATTATTTCTGTAATTATTTATCAATCAGCGATGGCGTCATTGTTGTCAATGGGAAGAAGCGAATGGTCACTTCATCATCTACCGGTACCGAAATTTTCACTACTTTACAATTATTTGTTTGGTTGTTTTTATTTTCTTAAATCGTGCTTTATTAATTCAGTGACCACAGTCTATTGGTCAAGTTGAAAAAGCCAAGGCCAATGTCATTTTTCATCACTTGAAACAAACTTGTTTCACCTTTAAAAAAAACAGGGTGAAAATAACACATGTTCTATGTTGGTTGACATTTCTCTTTGTTTGTACTAATTTTGTATTTGTACAGTAACTGTTTCATTTAAAAAAAGATGATTGCAGCAATAATCTTTGTTTTATAAATAAAACAAACGACTCCAAACCAACCGAAGATTTGTCCATAATGATAACGTACTTTTGTAACCTTGATTTTCACTATCTGCTTAGATGCAATTTATCTCCGATGTTATTTTCTAAAATGTTATTTGTCTTTGTATAATATATAGTCAACTGCAATTAAGTTGTTTTGTTATTTTCTATGACATTGTTTATAGATTTATTATTGTATGCATTTGAAGGAACGAAAAATAAAGACAATTGCAGAAAAGTAAAGAATTTTGTGATCAGTATAGAGTCCGCTTCTATGGTGTGACTGTTTCGTATCTATTGAAGTCGTCACATAACCTTGCCTCTAATATTTACTAACAAAGTTACCTGGATGTCCTTGTTTCGAGGGATGCACATACATACCAACATTAACACCATTACTATACCCTCGTCTCAGCCTCTGACATCATTCTTTGATCATTAATCTGTAATTATCAACATTATGCATACGTAGTATCTCCATGAAGCCTAATTTCTTCTGATTATTATATCTCATGAGCTTCGATTGGGGATACCGGTCCTTCAAGCATAATATAACAATACGATAACATACCTATACAATTTGGGATGGACGATGAACAATGTATAATAATGAATAATGTTGATATAATATTATCTCTCTTTTGTTTTTTGTATTTTTTTGCAAACATTACTTTGGATATTTGGATCAATTTGCATTTATTATTGACATGACTGAAATATATACTTCATTATGAGGACAATGTTACATTTTGTTAAGCTTTGTATTAATACTGCAGAAGAAAATATAAACAGTTCAATGTCATTAAAGCAAACTTGAACAATCAAACCCTGTTTTATTTTGGAAGGTGAATAATAGGAGATATTTTTGTTCCATATCAGAGATTACTGAGCAAAAATAGCATTATCGTCACAAGCCCAATATTATGATTTTTTCTACATCACTTACTGTCGGTAAATGGTTTGACTTCTCTAATTCCCCTCATTCTCTTTTCATTTTCTTTCTCTCCCTCTATCTATTTTTTCTTCCCCTTTCCCCTAGGTTCAGCTACTACCTCCTCTGCATCATCCACCCTTTTGTTCGTACATTTCAAGATAGATTCTTATTCTTTAAAAGACTTTATATCCCCGTCCATGACATTGCTTCTTAGTTTTGCAGTCTATTTTACACCCTTATACTCTTGTCATCATTCTTCATTTTTTCTCCATCTTCCTCTTCGACCCTCTCCACCTCCTTTCGCTTCCCTTCTTCCACTTCCTCGAGAAGCCATAATTAAATTGATGGACCTAACTTCTGGACGTGTGATGTCGCGCATGCGCACTAGCCCAAAAGCTCACGTAGATACATCGCCTGTGATACTTTTTCTTCGGGGCATGCGTGTCTACCTATATCATCACAGCGATGCCTAAACTTACCCACCATAAATTCAGCTCGCTCCTCAGAGAAAGTTTCGGTTTGTACGACAGCGGGTCGGCTGCGATAGATACCAGCGTAGAAGAGATTCCCGCGCCAGGCACCTACCTTAATGCCACGTTCACATCTACGTTAGATGGCATGGCGTGATTTTGTTTGTTTATTCTATTCTGTTTTACGAGAGGTAAACGGAAACTTAATCCGTTCTTATGTGTATTCGAACTCTCTATTTCTAATATAGACTTTTTCTCACCATTTCATCACGCTTCTTCATTTCTCTAATTGAATCTTCAATAATGCTTTGGTAGACGATTGTATTCTTACAACCGTCTAAACAAATTCTATCGACAAAAGCTTTGTGTTATCAGGTGGAGAAGTGGAAGATTAAACAATATTAAATGGACAGTGGATCATTAAGCGGCGATTCACATTTCTTTTTATTACTGTTGACTTTATATCACAATGACAATTAGCTTCTAGATATCACACCTTGGGTATTTGCGTTTCCCGGTTGATAATTGAGTGTATAGTTATAGAGAGTGTATGGGATAAGTTTCGGGACCGCAAATCTCCCAGGTTCTTCACGCGAATCTCCGCACCTCTGTACCCTTCCCTTCGAAGCTGACGCATCGTTTGTGCATACGCTGAATTAAGAGCGTGTCTCGGCGCTTCTTAATTTCTCCCCCGATTCTGTTTCGCGTGTACACCCGACAACCGGTTAAGTCCGGGCGATCTCGTTAATCAAAATTGAAGCTCAGACGGTTTTTGGCGGTAAGCTCTTCACGCCACGCGGACTTATTTGCTCGTGAAAAGCAAACATGAGAACATGAAAGCCTGACACGGGATGATGCGATAGCCGTGTTTTATCTTCATCAAGTTCGTGTATCGAAGAAAAACAACAAACAACCTTCGATCACCTTGCCATTGGAATGTCCGCAACCTACGTACACGTTGAAAGGTAATGTAGCAAAGTGTTTAATTTCCCCCCTTTTCAATGTCATTATCTTCTTTATGTTTCTTGTCACATTAAAAACTAACATTAGTAAGATTTTTTAGCTCAATTTGAGGGAAGGGTAAAGTTTTGATGACATTGGAAGTTTCCAACTTTCGACAGAATTCACTTTCGTTGAGGCAAGTCTTTCACAAGAATTGTAATCTGTTTGGACTAACCCCAGAGTTGGCAATTGATCAAGATAAGGTGCTTCAGATATGACCTGTGGCCAATCTTGATTTGCTATGAATAAAACTAATTACATTTCTTTCATGTCCTTGTAACATCTGCCATAGCTTTTCATTGATGGAATGCATTGTAGTCGGGCACCAAAAACGGTTTCGTTGCGATAGAGTATAAAGTTTCATGATTTATAGTTTTGCTATAATTCGTCAGTAAACATGGTAAACTGATTTTTGTTTGTCTTTATTATAAAGACACACAAGAAAAACTGTTTTTTAGAATTCAATCGTATTATCTTGTCATTTGTGGACTGCTAAAAACGCCAAATCACATCTTTACATCATATTAAGGCAAATGATTCAATCACACCATTTAAAGATACATTTTGTGCAAACAACTTTTCGTGGAAAGGGTTGCTATATCCATATGACAGTTAACCTGTTGACTACGGATTTGTGTCATTCCAATAGGCTTCATACAGGAACCACCTGGTTCCAGTAGTCAATGAGCTGAATTGAAAAATTAACAAAGCATTCATTAGCGATATGCCTTGACCACTACAATTTTGCTGAATTATTTGGTTTGGTTATTATTACATCACCTAACCAATGTTTACCATTAAAAGGGGTAAACTAACCAAAGTGTAAAGGCTTTCGAAAAGGTTATTAAAAAAAACAAGTGGATTACGTACTACATAACGTCACACATGTCACATTCACAAGAGAGCTGGTTAGTTTTTGTGCAAAGGTTGCCCATTCGGTGATAAAGTTTAGAATAGTTGACGTCATAACATGTTTACAATCTTTTGCCATTTATCCCGACAGGCTTTTTTTATCAAACCACTACTGACTATTTAGAATTGATTGATCTACTATTTTTCTTTGTTTGCTGATTTACTCTCTCTATATATCCTTATTCTTTCAACAACAAAACAAATGTCACGTAAAATGTGCGTCATCAAGGGAGAGCTTAAAATGTGAGTGGACTTAAACATTATGACGTAATCATGGATATTGAAGTTTCCAAGTTTCCGACGGTTTTGGCAGGTTTCGTAGGGTCATTGACATTATTTGGTCACACCTGTACCTGCAAGTGTACATGCCGAGGCATATGAGGCAAGCAGCTTCATTATTTAATCATTTTTAAAATCAATTACAGAAATCACATTTCTTCATATCAAAATATCATTCTGTGTTATCAAAAGGCAATTGACTTGCTTTTTATCAGTTATAGATTTATTCGTTTATTCATATTTTCTCCCTTCCCCCGACCAGACGAGTCCATGTGCAAGTCTTTTTTCTCTATTAAGGTAAGTAACAAATCTGAAACAGTGATACATTTGCCATTCTGTATAGATAGATAAACATATACAGTATATATATATATATATATATATGCATGTAATATATATATATATATATATATATATATATGTGTGTGTGTGTATATAGATGTGTGTGAAGCTATACATGTACAACAGCTTTGGCAACTCTTTTATTTTATTTTAAATATTAAGGGTAAGGGTAGATTGCTCTGGGGAACCTTGAATTTAAGCATCTCCTGTATTGTTCTCTTCATCCGTTTCTTTACACAATATATATGTATATAAGAGTGTGTGGGTGTGTGTGTATGTATGCATGTATATATGTATATATAAATATATTATGGTGACATATAACAACCATTTTCAAACAAAATTAGTCATTGCTTCATATACTGTTCAATGATGTCGCAATGAGTAGAAAGATAAATTTGATTGGTGAACACCCGTCATTTCCAGCGGTTTTTCCTCGGATGATGTCGATTTACATTTTGCCGACAATGTTATGTAAAACTACGGGGTTACCTGGACAGGGAGTACGTGTGTTTTTGGAGTGTGATTTAAGACTTACGTCAAAACACTAGAAAGCAAGGTGTTTACAATCGATGCCACTATGGAATGACTTTCACTATTAGCAAGATTGATACTCCATTTATTACTATGTTGTGGAATGCCTTTCTACATCCCCGATTGAGATCCAAGAGGAAATAAAATAGACCCCATCCCTAAGCCTGCTCACCCTTGCCGGTCAAGTTTACCGGCAACTCTTATCTGCCAATCTTGTTCCGCGTTTCCTATTCATATTCAAATTCCTATTTGCCTCTAAACATGCACACACAAAATTCAAATCATCCCAATTATGCCCCTTCCCCCACTCCCCCTTCTCTCCCTTGCTTCCCTCCCACCCTCTATCCCCCTCCCTTCCCTGCCCCTGTCTCTCTCGTAACATATTCTCAAAAAGTCTGCGTGTGCATTTAACTAATCATCGGACACATTATTCTATTTCGCCTATAAATGAAAAAGTGATATATTATTCAGTAAATATTGTAAAGTACCAACTATCGCGATTATAACATATTACATTACGCAGGTCCCCCTGGTAGAGCAATTTCCTAACTGAGCTGACTACCCTGGGTAAGTTAACATTATTTTTTAATTATTAATGGAATCAATCGATGTTACAATTTTTTTTTTGGGGGGGGGGGGGCAGCACTCTCTGTAGAAAAATAGTATTTTAGACTTTAACATTACTCTTATTCTGGTCTAACCTCTAACCTTAATCAATATCTCTTTCATTTTCCTGCTTTTATTAAACTAACTTATATTAGAGCAACCTTTAACGGGTTGTTTTCTTTAGTATGCAATTGACATTATTGAGAACTCAAAACGGGTTTGCAGAGATGGCTTGCACGATAAAGCCAGTACATGGGCAATTTAAATTTCAAAAAGCCCTATTGATTCACGATTTGCGGTCAGTCAAGATGGGGGTGCAATGCGGGGGCAGCTTGTACCTTATAACTCGATCAATGAAAAGTCCTTAATCGTCTTGGCTACAATGATTGAACACTTCACTTTCACCTCCTTACACGAATGTGTCATGTAAACCGAGATCCGGAGAATTAGCAGGGATTCCCACACGAAAGTGTCCATTAATGTCAAAGACTACTGTTCCCTATTGTAGCATTTACTTCATTGTTTATAGCCATATTTTCTTTTTCTGACGGGGGCGTTAAAGGCGCAGCATAGATGGGGGCATTATTGGGAGACCGAGCATCAAATAGGTATTTTTATGACATTTAATATTGAATTTGGACAACTTAAGGCCCATTTCATACACATGAAGGCTTATAATAAAAGCAACCTTTCCATTATGATGCAACTTTCACCATGTTGCCAGGGTATTAACAATAATTGCAAGATTTTCATAAAATTCCTTAATCAAGCTGACCTCTAGTAATCAATCTTATGAACCTCCTTGTTAAAAAAAAGACTCTAAATATTTACAGCACGGGGATAGGACTCCGTGTCATACCCCTCGGTGCGAACGGCCATACCGTAGGAAAAAATAATAAATTCAATTCATCCTTCGCATCGCATTCTCTCATAATTATATTGAAAGAAGTCACAGTTATAAAATATTGTGAATAAAGTAATATTGTGAACCTTTCTTCATCAATGGGTACCTCACAATGTCTCAAATGAGTGTTGAGAAACTATGTAAAGGGCATGAAAATGTAAAAATGAGACCATCTTTACTCTTAGAAATGTTGGGCAACAACATTGGTTAAAACTTTCTCAAGTAGTTTAAAACCAATAAAGAAAATGTGTGCTTTGGATGAAAACTACACAGTATTGGTTGAAAACTACCCAGAGTTTGATATTTTTAAAAACCAATTATTGTGTGGACAGTATGTGCCCACCATTAATTTTTAAGAGTGTATACAATATGTAGTTTGTACGGGATTATTAAATTGAAAGTCTATCTCAACATAAACTGGCTTTGAATGAATCGAGAACATTCAAACAAGCATATAATGCTGAAAAGTATAATAAGCACTTATGACATTCCAAAGACTCGATTATGTATTATTAGTCAAATTGGCAATATCTGCTCCTTTGACCACCCCCACCCCCCCCCCCCCCCGATATGCGCCTAATATCATACCGGTAAATGTTAAGTAAAAAAATGTAACCTTGATTCTAGAACCTTCCACATTTCCATACGAATAATGTTACACAGCGGTTTAATCTGACATCAAAAATAGTTAAGCGGCGTATAAGTAGGCCTATATATCATGTTCATCGTAAGCGGGCCGTGAAGGAGAAACATGTTTTCTTGCTGATTTGGGCTTTTGTTTTCCTTGTTTGAGCCGCAAAACCGCTCTTCCGATGATACGTCCTGTTCTTTGCGGATGAGCTTTTTTCACACCTTTTGCTTTTCCGAAACTTGCAGTTTTTGACCAAAATATTCAAAAGAATCCATGTTTTGGTTGGGTTGTTTTAAACACGGGATAATTTGGCTTCAAATAGGCCTACCTGTATATCACCAAACTGAAAATTCGAGTAGAAGATTTAGAGAGCTGCAGAGCATTGATGAAATGAAAAATGTCACATTGTATTTACATTGTTTATACATGTACAGTGTGTTCACAGTGTATTTACAGTGTGTCAACAGTGTGTTTACAGTGTATTTACAGTGTGTCAACAGTGTGTTCACAGTGTATTTACAGTGTATTCACAGTGTATTCACAGTGTATTCATAGTATATTTAGAGTGTGTTTACAGTGTGCACACAGTTTATACACAGTGTGTTAACAGTGTGTTCACAGTGCATTTACAGTGTGTTAACAGTGTATTCATAGTATATTTACAGTGTGTTTACAGTGTGTACACAGTTTATACACAATGTGTTAACAGTGTGTTCACAGTGTATTTACAGTGTGTTCACAGTGTATTCACAGTATATTTACTGTGTGTTGACAGTGTGTACACAGTTTATACACAGTGTGTTAACAGTGTAATCACAGTGTATTTACTGTATGTTTACTGTGTGTTGACAGTGTGTACACAATGTATACACGGTATCTTTACAGTGTGCTAACAGTGTGTTCACAGTGTGTTCACAGTGTATGCACAGTGTGTTTACCTTTTGATAATAATGTGTTGACAATGTGTTTAAAGTGTGTTTTCAGTATACAGTGTGTTCACAGCGTTTTAAAGTGTGTTACCAGATCATTCACGCTGTGTACTCACAGCCTGTTCATAATGTGTTCATAGTGTGTTCATAGTGTGTTCACAGTGTATTCACAGGGTGTTTACAGTGTGTTCATAGTGTGTTCAAAGCTTATTTACAATGTGTTCACATCGTGGGGGATATGAAGATTCGATTCCACGCTGTGGGCACCTCAACTTGGTGAGTGTTCACAGTTATTCAACACAGTGGAGCAGAGGCGTCGATTATGGGGGGGCAGGGGGGGGCGATCGCCCCACCAATGAAAATATTGGGGGGGCAAACATATCATTTTGCCCCCCCAATAATTCCGCATGTGCTAAAAATAAAATAAGATTGTAATGTTACACAGAAATCAGCAAGCGAGATTGAGATACACAACTCGTTCTTCGTCTAAAATCGTGCTCAAAATGTCCACTTTTCAGATGGGAATATCAAAAAATTTCAGCTCGCGCTTCGCGCTCGCATCATTTTTGTAACAAAAACCCATACTTTCCATGATTAAATAGGTGAATATGGTCCCGTTGTTAGTTCTAAACCTCAAAAGAACTCCCACTTCGATTTGCAATAATCTTTTGTTGGATATATATATCTTGTTCTTTATTAAAACGTCCATTAAACTCATTTTTTTTTTCAGATCGAAATATCAAAATTTTCAGCTCGCGCTTCGCGCTCGCATTAATCTGCTGGTGCATGAGATATATATATATATATGTATAAATATATATGTGTGTGTGTGTGTGTGTGTGTATATATATACATATATATATGTACACATATATATAGGTATATGTGTGTGCTTGTGTGATCGAGCGCCTTTGGAAAATTGATTCATGATTTTGCCCCCAAATCTGAGAATGGATCGACGCCCTGCAGTGGAGCTTGTTAAGATGTGATTTCCATTGTTAGAATACTCGAATTGAACAGTGTGAAGATAATTTCACAGTGTATCCAACACTGTGAACACACTGTTGGGCATACTGTAGGTGCACTGTGATCTTTCCAGCGGAAAAGTCTTTTAAATACCAAGTGACCGATGATGATTACGCACAACTCCCAGGTGATTGTAACAGCCGTTAACCAGAAAAGTCTCGCCATGGAAAATAAGGCGAAATGTGTGGGACGAACTGGCTTTTTTTCCTCCCCTCACTATTTTCGTTTTGTTTTGTGTTGGAAGTGCAAGTGCTGTCCATTCCCACACTCCCTTCTTCTTTCGTCGTCTTTTTTTCGTTGGCAGCTTAAAGGCCACTGTTGCTTTTTTGTGGTGGCTTTTGTTTCATCATATTTATTTCATATCGTTATACCGTTTACTCTCCCTCCTTTTCTTTTCCTCTCCTATTCAGCATGTCCATTCCCTGCCGAATTCCTTCATCTACTCCATTCATTTAAAGAATAAAATCGATACCGTGTCGTTACAGGCTAAAAACAAAAAACGACAATACTTGATCCCTTTCATATCTAACATTTATGAGGGTTTGTGTTATATTCTCAGTAAATAACTGAAATTCCATGAGATAAATTATTGATATCAAATGGGCCTAGAGTCGCGATATTTGTATTCTCATAGTATCATGTTTTTAATTAAGCCGTAACCCTAAACCCAAGCGTCAATATGATATTTGATTAGCACATCGGCTTAGCGTGATGGGTGCAAGTACAGTAAAGCGCTTATATGCCATTCCGATATGCGATAAACATGACAAATCAGGGGAATATCGTTACCGTTTCATAAATATTTTAACAAAGGTTAGGTTTTTAAACAGTTTTTTTTTACAACTATACAAAATTTTGCGTGAGGTCTGATTAAATCGGGTGTCCTAATGGCCCCATAGGCCCTCTTCTAGAAACCTGCTAACAATATATTCTTGAACATGATACAGCATACCATATAACTATCACGATTCTTATATTTCATATTTACTCTCGGATTATTACAAGTTCATGATATTACCAACTTCATGGCTTGGAAAAGAACATGTACATTTTTTCTCAAAAATGTCTAAAATCATGCTATCTGATCAATTATTTGACAATAGCAGGCGGGTTCGAAAATCAACCCTCGCATGTTGTTCTGTATACTGTCTCTGATCCAAGGCAGCATTTTTTTTTATTAACAAGTGCACACCTAGCTACCAATAATGCTTATATAGCATTTCCTTATATTTGAAAGCAGGATAAAAGAGCATTGTAGATTAAATGCCTTGCTCACGGGCATAGGTGCCGCGGCCGGGGATCGAACCGCGGACTTTCCATGCACACATGAACGCTCATACGCACACACACTTTGACATACACACACACACATTTTTCAGAGAGGGGGATGCCTGAATAAACACATTCATACTTTCAAAATGTAGTACTTAGTTGTTTATCATCTCACAATTGATTGCTTCAATGTTAAAATGTCTGAGTTTGCCCCTGAGGCCACCCAATGGCACCAGGACCTGAGGTGGACAAATTAACAAGATATATAGGAATATGAAAAATGAATACAGTGTCCGTATAGTCTAATCTTTTCATTGACAAGATGTATTGACATGGAGTTGAGCCTTAAAGTGGAAAATATTAGCATGCACGTATCGGGAAACCTAAGACGGGGGAACTTAAGACTTGAGCACTTGACTTTTTCATTGCTACACAACGAACTTAATTGTCTGAGAAAGTGGTGTTTCGCGGGGGTCTATGCGATTCTAACGGGAATATGGAACATGTTCTGTTTGTAAAAAAAAAATGTTAATATGGAAGTCTGTTCAGTTTTCTAGGCATTTTTTCTTCTAATATGGTCAATATAACATTAAAAAACTATTTGGTAGTAATTGTAGTAGAAATAGTAAAATAAGAACCAGTAATGATCGTAGTAGACAAGGCCCTTGGAATGTCAGGGGTTGCTGATTCAAATTTGACAACCCCCTCCCCCCCACAAAAAATAATAATAAATAAATATAAATAAACAAATAAGAGAATAAATAAAATAATATAAAAAGAGGATTCGCTACAACAAAAAACGTAGGTCATTTTGGTCCCGAGAAATTTGACAAGCAAAAAAAGAAAAAAAAAGACTTCTTTTCGATTGCATTTTTTCCATTTTGTCACACTTACCACAATTCCAGGGGTGTTGCCTGTTGAGAATGATACACGCAGCACCCCCCCCCCCCAGCACCCCCACTTCTTAGGGCTATGCCAGTAGAGTTATAGAAATAAAGGAAGTAGTAACCATGGTAACAGCAACAGCAGGAGGAGCGGGGAAGGAAGGAGTAGTATAGTGGTATCAATTCCTCTGCTTCATGGGTAGTTGATGTCGATGATGTTATTGTTTTGACAATACAATGGGTTGTAACAATAATGCCCGAAAACCACAAGAAAGCAAGAGTTGGAGAGAAAATGAAAGAGAGAAAAAATAGAGGGTTAAAAGAGTTAGTAAGATAGAGAGAGAGAGACAGAGCCAGAGAGGGGGAACCCCTGACCCAAAAGAAATTAGAAAGAAACGTCTGCAGAAAAACCCGCTTTCCAATACCTTTACTCTAAGCATGCTAAGTGTTTGCCAAGTCTTTTGCAAAGAGCGTTTACTTACCTGAAGACCCCGTTCAACTTGGAGTTGAGAGGGAAATGAAATGATTCATGCCCTCCTTATACCCAAGTCGAGTGTACTCGGGGTATATCAAAATTAATGACAAAGCTATTGCTTTTATTGACCTTCTTTCGAACGACTAAGGATAACGTGGAAAGGTGGGCTGGATTAGGAAGCAGCGAACGAGTAGCGCTCTTGAACTTGATGGGCATTTTTTTTTACTGTATATTGTTATTTTTCTTTGAAAACAGAGCGACTACACCTGGGCCCCTGTAACATTAAACTTAACAATTGATTTTGGGACCGTTTTTTTTCAATCGATTGCGTTGATTATTGTGTATGATCAATCGTAAAACACAGCCCAGTGGAAAATCGTTAAACTTGACTTAACAGGGATCTGGGCTCCGTAACACGAAGATTTAGCGATCAATCACTAAATGGACTGACCAGTCTGGATCAATGTTACAAGCACATTAAATTCAAACTACTGACCAGTAGCCAATTAGAAGTGTTCTTTCATTTTGCTATTCACCGCTAAGATTTGTGTTACGGGCTCTGATTGGATGATATTTATTATGAAACTGAATTTCAAAGTGTAGTTTGAATCTCTTGACCAATAATTTGAAAGCCCCTCTAGTACAATACGTCTTCCTCCATTCACCATTTCTTCATTCACCAAGAGTCTCATGACCACTAAAGGAGAGCTTATTTATTATCAGTTTTGCCATATTAAAGAGACCGTTTGGTAAACGTATGCCATTTTTTAATTCAAAAACAAAATGCTCACATTTGCACAATGTACACATTCATGGCACGCGCGCTGCCGACTTTTAAGCAAGCATTAAGCCAATTACCCTCCGAGCTAATGAGTTTCAACTTTGTGGCAACAGCTATTGAACAGGGAGATTATCATGATTTTCTTTTCATTACCACAGTCACAAGAACATAAAACGTCACTTTCGGAGAATTCCTACATGATTGTATCGTAGAGCATTATGTAGGGGAAAAATCACTTGAAATGTGTTGAAATAGAGAAATTTGTCTTTATTTTGTTGTGTAACAGAAAGAAAATTCACAACGCCGTCTATTAATCTAATTATTGATTTCTCCCCACAAGATGCGGTGAATCTGCATGTCGACCAAAATGATATCATCATAATCACTCTCGCCCCTTCCTCTATCCTTAATTTCCTCTATTTTTCCTTCTTTTTTGCATTCTAATGTTTCAAATACTTTTACCTTTGTGAATTTTTCTTTCGTAAAGTTTTCATTAGGTTTTAATCTTCTTAGGATCAATATACGATAAGGACATGATAATGAATTTAATTGTGATAAAGTACATGAAGACATTGATAAGAGTTTCATCTTCAAAAATACCAATTATTATGAAAAATAGACAATGATGATTATAGTAGTAATAATATTCACAATTTATAATAATAATTATATAATTACGGTGATAACGATGGTGATAATAATGATAGTAATAATAATGATAATAACATACTAATAATTGTAATACAAATACTTATGCTAATACTACTACAAAATGATATCAATTGTATTAATGATAATGACAAAAATATTATTAATATCAATAAGAAGAGTAAGCATCATTCCCATAACTATCATCACAAGAACTATAGTAGAAAAGGTCATAGATTTTAGTTTTATTCCTGTTGTTGTAACTGCTCTTCAATTTGTTTTTTAAATGGAAGAAAATGAATATTTGAATTGAATTGAATTTCTGCAATGATTATGCCTATATGTTTATCATCAATCAACAAGTAAGAGGTTTATAAAAGAGTCACTTTTAAATCAAACTTAACGCTATAGCTTTTGCAATGCCTCAAGATTAGTTTTGACCTGCATTTCTCAGCTATTCATTATAAAGATTATATAGGTGATACCATCTTTTTTTTAGTCTCCATGGCCTTGTTGGCTAGTTCTTCGCGCCTGCTTCTTCCGTCATGCAGCTCCACTTCCCATCCAATTTCAGCTTCTAAAATGCGAACCGATGTACTTTCATGTCCAATTTGTCGCGCGAGCTTAATTTCGCAGATTTCCCGCCAAAGTTATCACAAAACCACGCATCGCCTGCGCACAAACTACCCTGTGTTATTAACCAGCATCGCAAGCAGATTCTGACGATGTGTCTTGTTGGTTAGAGCCATTATCAACGTCCGAATCGATCGTCATCCAGTACTTACCAGTCAAAACTGATTTATCTGCATGAGGATTTAAACGTAGGAATATCCTTTAACCTGGTCAAATATGTAATTGATTGGAATAACTATTTTCTGTCCGTCTTTAGTCTTTTGATATCTTCGTATCAAAGAATTTCGAGGCATAATATTCCCAGGTTTCCCTTTCTGTTTTTGTTTTCTCTCTATCTCAAAAGCTATTCTTAGAAGTTTAACTTGATTTTGAGTTCGTTCGTTTTATTCTGTCTGGCCCACCATCCACCAAACGATTTTTTTTTCATTATGCTAGCTTGTCACTACTAGTCATCCCCCCTTCCCCCTGACCCCATCTCCACCCCCCCCCTCTCGTACAACCCTTTTGAGAAGTATTGACTTTAACTCTCTTTTCTCCTTTATTTAAGCAACTTTCTATTAACTAGTCTTTGATTGAGGCTTGTCATCTTGTGCTTCAGCCTTGCGTCCGTTAAAGGACAAGTTCACCCCAACAAAAACCTTATTTGAATAAAAAGAGAAAAATTCAACAAGCACAACACTGAAAATTTCATCAAAATCGGATGTAAAATAAGACAGTTATGGCATTTGAAAGTTTCGCTTATTTTCAACAAAATAGTTATATGAACGAGCCAGTTACATCCAAATGAGAGAGTTGATGACATCACTCACTCACTATTTCTTTTGTATGTTATTATATGAAATATGAAATATTTTGATTTTCTCGTCATTGTCATGTAAAATGAAGTTTCATTCCTCCCTGAACACGTGGAATTCCATTATTTTAACATTTTGTGCTTCAGGCAAGGAGGTCCTAATTGTCAAATTCGTAAAAATTGAAATATTGTATAATTCAAACAATAAAAAACAAAAGAAATAGTGAGTGAGTGACATCATCGAGTCTCTCATTAGGATGTACTGGCTCGTTCATATAATTTTTTTTTTAAATAAGCGAAACTTTGAAATGTCATAACTTTCTTATTTTACATCCTATTTTGATGAAATTTTCAGCATTGTGCTTATCTGATTTTTCTCTATTGATTCAAATCAACATTTTTCTGAGGTGGACTTGCCCTTTAACGCACAGGTCGGACTCGGCCCCGTAAAACAAAGGTTAGCCGCGATCAATCGCTAAATGGACGGGCCAATCAACATCAATGTTTCACGCACATTTGGTTTAAAATGCTGACCAGGAACCAATCAGAAACGTTCTTTCATATTTGCTATCCATCGCTATAGCTGTGGTCAGGTTGGGCAGTGTGACTGTGACATCCCTCCAGGGGCCTGTTGCATAAAACTTTTTACCTGAGAAAACTCTGGTAAAAACTGAAAACTAAGGTTAGTCTGATCTCTGCCATTGACTTTAACACAGCGCAAAAACTCCGGTAAAAACAACCTGAGTTTTCTCAGGTAAAAAAGTTCGTCGCACGCACCACGAACCGTCCTCTCTGCGCACTTCGATGCGAAAGTTAGTTTTACCTTTTTATTTAATTCCAGGTACACATACTCATTACATTCGTCGAATTCATTATTTTGAAAATAATCATCATACAACATAGTTTTGCAGAAAACGCATTTAAAGAAAGCTTTTTTAAAACCAGCAATAAGTGCACCTACAAGGAGAGCCAAATATTTACCGGTGTCTTTGTTCAAAAGTTCAGGTTCTAAGGTTTCATCCCGTATCTTTTTATTTTCTTGAAATTAATTATTTACGCCACAGTGGACATCGTAACAGAGAGGACGGTTCGTGGAATAGATACCGTCGCTATCGCACATCGAATTCGAAGTGCGCAGAGAGGACGGTTCGTGGTGCATGCGACGAGTTTTATGCAACGGGCCCCAGGTCGGTATGCTCCTTTAAATAGGGAGTTTTTCACTCAGCGATATATTGGGGAATTGAAAGCAGAGAAAATCTATTGTCAAATGCCCGTTATGAAAATGAATACCAACGCCATTTTTGTCGAGAATTCGTAAATTAAGCAAGCAATTTCATTCCCAGAGTCTGGACAAACGACATTTGCCATTTTCTTAAGTTCTGAAACCTAGCACGAAACTCCTGCTCCGCTTCTCCCATTTTTCAACTAAGACCTCACAGCTGTCCTTTGTCATCATGGTCATGTAGGGGCATTTTCAGTACATTTACTCTGGAAATGAATCCTCCACACGTTACTGAGCGAAAACTCCTTAATGACTGTCCTCTGCTTCATGTCTGCAATTTTACCCCAACCACCTTACCCGCATCACCAACATAATTGGGAGTTTATTAATAAGCGCTCCAATCTGCGGCCCCGCTCTCTACTGAAATGTCCTCATAACCATGATAACAGGTTATCAAACTATCCCTGTATATTTTTTTCACAAGAGGTGAGCCTGTATCGGAAGGGGTTTAGAGTGGCATAATAGATCAATGTTATTCATGCGGTTTCAGTTGTGCTAGAATTGTTTTGAAAATAAGTTCAACAGATAACGGTAGGGTATAGAAAATATAACAACGGGACTGATCTGAAAAAAGAAGTTGAATCTTGCATACTGTTCAAACATTGTTACATATATATGGGCTCATCCGGGTCAATAATTGAATCACTACATTGATTAATTATAGGTGGCTAAATAGTCAGGAAGTCCACACATTTATTGTAATACGGTCAGAAATCATCATTATGATTTGTAAAGTTGTATCGGGTTAGTAATCAATATTTACTCTGATTCATTGTTCTGTACAGGTGCGAAGACAAATATTGAAGGAGTTTTGGATCAGAATTAAAACGCGTTGATGATGGTATTCTCTAGCATGTGACCCGTACCCTGAAGATCACTCGACTCAAAGACGCCAAGGGGAATATCATTACAAATCATCGTTACACCGTTACCAACTTTCCATTGAAACGCATAGCCCGCCCTCTACGGCAACCCATTGAATGTATGTCACCATGGAGCCCGTGAGCCCCGCGAACCTGTACGATGATTACTCCTTCTCATTCGGCAACGACTCATACTTTTATGACCTTATCTTTGAGATGGTCTATCCCAGAACGCACGAATGGGTCATTCTGGGGTTCTTCTTGCTCCTGCTCCTCATGGCGCTTGGCGGGAATTTCTTGGTAGTTTATGCCGTACTGAGGAACGAGCACATGCGTTCGGTTACCAATTACTACATCATGAACCTGAGTGTTGCCGATATCCTGGTGTCTTTGATCTGTTTCGGACCGACTGCAGTTGGTGACGTTACGGAAACCTGGTGGCTTGGAGCTACAGCTTGCAAACTAATACCCTACTTTCAGGTAACTAATATCAGGTTTTTCATAAAGCTGTAGGCCTACTAAGTTACGAGAGACTTTACGAACAACAAAGGCGCTAATTCAACATCAATGAAAATTATGTAGTAACATATACCACAAGAAAGGATCCATAAGCGTCAGTAAAGCCGTTCGTAACCTGCGATTAGCTTTATGAAACAGCTTCCTTCACAATCATACATGTTAGCACACAGCAAAAACTGTGATGTTAACCGGTGTACATACAGGACCACACCAGTTATTTTACACCGGTGTTAAATTGGTGGTGATAGTTTTACACCTATAGGTGTTATTACAACACCTTTTGCTGTTACATTTACACTCTTTTGTGTTAGTTTAATCTCTAGGGTGTAATTTTAGCACCTCAGGGTGTGGTCCTCTATTAACACCAATTGGTGTCAGTTTTAACACCGCAGTTTTTACAGTGCATGTTCATCATTTCGTTACGATAAAAAGTGTCACATGCTGCCTGTCTGTCAGACAAGAAACATAAAGAAATTGGTATGTCATTTCAAACACTTAAACCCACACGTTGACAAGTTTGATTAGAATCTTTCATGCGTGATATAACCTTGTTAATATTGTACACAGTCATAATGTCGTGGGATTTCTTATATTCATAAATTGTACCCGATCTCATGGATTCATAATTTTACATTGGAGATCTAGCAATTCATGGCACTGGTGGATATACTTACGCATGTGTATCATCAATTGCAGATTTTTGAAATTTGATCAATGGGTATTCAATATTTTAAATGTTCCCTTTCACTCTCCGACAGAGAGAAATATAAGGCCATCCACTGAGGCACTTTAAGATATGTAAAAACTGTATACATCTCGAATAGGCTGTCACTTACACCCTTATCTTGGTAGGGCACTTATGAATCAACATTTGTTGTGATGATGAAGCAGGCCGGGTCTGTGGTATGTTAAATTATGACGTGAACTAACGAAGCTACGTTAAAACAGTCCTCCCATTCATCTTCTTCACTATGACGTTTTGCTCTACTCACCATGCTCACGACATTCAGACAGATGAACACCACTGTAATGCCACAGTCCCACCAGCTATACCGACTCCCGTATATAATTCCGAAGCTTCGTTATTCCGAAGGTTCGGATATTCCGAAGGTTCGTTAATCCAAAAGCGAAATAAGGTTCGTTGTCCCGAAGGTTCGTTAATCCGAAATCGAAATAAGGTTCATCGTTCCGAAGGTTCGTTTATCCGAAAACGAAATGAGGTTCGTTGTTCATTTCCTTTTCGGACTAACGAACCTTCGGAATAACGAACCTCATTTCCATTTCGGAATAACGAACCTTGGGAATTACGCCACAAATGTTCGGACCTTTTTCGTTTTAACGAACATCGAGGTATAGGCAATTTACGTGTTTCGGAATTACGAACCTTCGGAATAAACAACCTTCGGAATTACGAAGTGTAACCACCGACTCCATACCAGAAACACTTGGGGTTTTTCAAAAAGTTGTTTAACAGTGTGATTTGGAGTAGCACTTATGTTTCATTTGCGTCCGATTTAAACGCATCATTGCATAGGTCAGATCATACGCACGAGACGCGCACTTCCTGGTTAGTGTAACCTATCCTAACCTAAGCCTAACGCTAAACTTGAAAAAGAATCCCATTGCAACTCTAACACTACATCTTAGACGAAATAAGGCCAGGGGCAATTGTCGCCGGAGGCTTAAGCTGGATTAATAATTTCCTTCCGTTTTTTTTTTTTTTGTATATAATTTCTATAACTTCCACCATAAATTTCAGCAAACAAAAATTCAAAATATTCTAAATTTGATCAGTGGGCATTATTGATGTACGTTTCTTCTACCGTAAATCAGCTCTGAAATTACAGTGAGTCCATCTCGTATCCTATCAGAAATAGTTCCGAAGGATATCAATCTAACGATCAAGACATATTTCTAATAAATCACAATTGAAAAACATGCACTGACATTCATCACTACTTCCCTGCTCTTCGTTTTATGATCCCATTGGTTGCTTAACTATTGGGCCAAGCGATAAATTTTGAACTTGACAGATCCAAGGTAAGTTGACTCGGTCACAATATACACACTTCATTGGTTGAATAAGAAGGGGCCGTGCATTCGTGTTTGCCGTGTAAAAGAAACAATAATAGCTGTGTGAATGTTACACAATGTTATGTGAATTTTCCACTTTGTTGTGGGCGTTTCACACGATGTTGAGTGATTTTTACACAGTTCTGCCTAATTTGACACAATATTGTGAGGAAACCTGGCGCTGAAACATTTTTGTTCTGTTCCACTACTAGTATGGTCCCCAATCTTCACTTATTTCATTTTAGTCAATATTTGGTAAATTGTGTTTTAATAATTGCCTTAACATGATCTAAAACGGGCGCGTCGTGGTCTAGTCGTTCTGACTCTCGCCTTTCAAACAGAGGGTTCGAATCCAAACCATGGCGTGTTTTCCTTCAGCAAGAAATTTATCCGCAATGTGCTGCACTCGACCCAGGTGAGGTGAATGGGTACCCGGCAGGATTAATTGCTTGCATGCACTGAGCGCCGGTGATGGCAGCTCGAGCTAAAGCCGGGGTAATAATAGCAGCGCTTTGTATCCTCAGGCAAAAGGCGCTTTATAAATACCGCTATTATTATCAAAACATGCCTGAGCTCTAAAAACACATATGTTTGACAAATCGGAAGTGGACAGTTTCCACTTTAAAAGAAAAAACCCCACTGTACTTCCTTGGCCCCTTAAGAGGTGATCTAAAACGAATTACGAAAATAAGCAAATATATGGAGTTCGCCAGGATGCGATGAAGACTGCATAGAGTACGATAGTATATGGGGGCTTGCCTGTATCTTCTCTGCATAATTCTCATTTTGTGCTCGGCGATGGAATATTTGTCATGACTTGGGAGGAGTCTATAAAGTGAAAATTATTATTTCTGGGACATCTCCCCATTACCACACATAAATGGTTCACCCGTCTATGTCCATCTGTCTGAAGTTCATTATCTTGCATGAAAACAAAACACCGAATAACAAATTGAAAATAAAACACACAGATCATTTTAATAGGCATAAGAAATTCATGTGTTTACATTTTGAGTGTAATATGGATAAAACAACACAGAGCGAAAGAAAAAAAATTGTGCACACTAGGTCCAGTGCAGACACCAGCCTGTAATATAATTATCTGTGACCAAAGAAATCATCATTTGCTAAATCTCCGAGAGATATTAATATAACAAATAATTAGTGTATGGATAAATCAAAATATTTATCCGGTCACTTTATATTTCTCTCTTTTTGATGAAGTCAGCACTGAATAAAGATTTCCAGGCGCGATCTTTTTTTAGGTTTCATGTTAATGACATAGTACCACAGGCATGGGTAACAAATGGGACTTTGTAGCACCGACTTTTGTTTTCAAAGTCGAATCTGCTACTGCTCCAGATCCCGAATCATGCCTTTTTAACAATTAATTAAAATAATAATAATAATAATAATAATAACTAGCATTTAGTACGCTCTCCATAGTTAACTATATCACAGCGTTTACAAACGAGTTTAAAACAAGATTACATAATAATTACAATAAAAATACATTCAAAAGAAATTAATCGGAAAAGAGGTATGTTTTAATTTTAGAAGTTTCTTGAATTGATCTGAAGAGTTTGATGATTTAATGAAAGTGGGTATGTTGTTCCATTCTTTAGAAGCAGTAACACTAAATGTGCGATCACCCGATTTTGTACGAGTTTTGGGTATGGCAAGCAAATATGGGTCTTTAGATGAACGGAGATCAAAACTGATCAAAAGAAGTTTAGTTGGTAAAGTATCTTCTTCTTTCCTATTTATTTACATGAAATAAATGGCAAAATAAACACATCCATTGTAAATTACCAAAATATCAGACACTGAAGCGCCTCATTTAACATGCGTGCTTAACAAAGCTTAACTGAGACATTCTGGAATATTCTTTTAATGCAATGAACTTGCTTAGAGAAAAGAAATAACTAAATAAATGAATATACATGTAATTTCTCTGGCTTACAATTCTTCTAATACATAACGTAATAAGTGGAGCGTTGTGGCCCAGTGGATTAGTCTTCGGACTTTGAAACAGAGGGTCGTGGGTTCAAATCCCAGCCATGGCGTGATTTCCTTCAGCAAGAAACTGATTCACAATGTGCTGCACTCGACCCAGGTGAGGTAAATGGGTACCGGTAGGAAGTAATTCCTTAAAAAGCTGTGTGCGCTATGAACGCCTAGCTTAACCGGGTAGTATAGGAGCGCCTTGAGCACCTAACAAGGTGGATATGTGCGCAATACAAATACCCTATGTTATTATTATTTATTATTAACAATGTTAAATCACTTCAGTCATGTCAGTCATCCCAGTAGGGGCAGTTTTCATGACATATCTCTTCGTATTTAACTCATATCCCAAATTTCATTCGTAATAATAATAATTATTATTATTATTTCATTCGTGTAGGCTATTTCATATGATTTATTCTTGACCCAGTAACTCCACTTCTTATTTGTACGAGAGTTACAATAATACAGGCCAGACTTTGTATGCAGGAGGGGGGGGGGGGTAAAGGCCTGACAAATTTTGCTTGTATAGGGTTAACGAAGCCTTAATTTATAATGCATTATCCTGCACATGCACGATAATCATGGTAGTTATTAACCTTCAAAGCACTGGAGAAGAAAAACACTTGCATCATAGAAACATTTGCTCAAGTTTACCGCCACTAATTCATGTTCAAATACTGTTTTGTTTTCGTGGATGAATGCTTGTACTTTTTAACAGACCTCTGCCACGTCAGCTACGTTGGGCGAAGGCCAACGCAGACCCTTGCCCTCGGGCAAGGCCCCGGGGTTCGATGTTGGCCTTGGATTCGCCTAAATGAATTACAATACTGGATACGCACGCAAAGACATGTGTGATGACATGGTCTTACAAAACGCAAGGCGCCATTTTGGTCGTACTACCAGTTTGATAACATGTCTCTTCTTTCGGTCGCATGGGTCGTGCTGGTACGATCAATGCAGTTTTACGTCCACATTATTTATTTTTCGAGTTTTTGATGCTGTTAAGATAACATAAATTTTTCACACAATTTCACGTATATCTTTATTTTGGCATTTCTTTTACTTTTAGCGATTTTTTTTCATTGAAACATAACACACAACATAGTCTGGCAAAATTACAAGCAAATAGCTAAGGGTAGATTTTTTTTATTATTCAGACCTCATTTACAACTAGCAAATCAAATCCAGCATTTTGGGAAATAATATTTCAAAAATATCTTTTATTACGTGCGTAGGTTACATTCAAAATTTGCCAGTCAAATACTCGATCTAGACATCCAATTACATTTGTGAAATAATCTATTCTTTAAATCATTTACATTTCATCGCATTTACAAACGATATACCATTTTGTTCTTTCTATCATGCTAAAAAATAGCTGAAAATAGACGAGTGCATGCGTTTCGAGACCACTATTTTTTCACCTAACCTTCTCTTTAGTTTTCTTCTATAATCATTTCACCATACATATCAGCTTGGTGATGGTCTTGGTCAACGGACCTCATCAACGTAACAATTTTCAAGGGACAAGTGCATCAACATTTCTAACCAATCTCCACTTGAGAAAAGTCCAATGCAAGTCTTAATTTAGCGCGTCTCTTATATGCTAAAAGCAAAGTTCCAGTTAATGACGTAGTTATTGAAGTTAAGACGGGACGTACGTATAATGTGTACGAGCCAAGGTCATGTGACCCGGTATTCCCATTACGTATCGCCATAAAGGATTCTATTTAGACCAAAGACAGACCCACATGCCATCTTCAATGTGCTAAATAAAGATTAGACATGCCAGTGACACCATCAATGCGCACACTAACATATTGTAGGGCAATCAAAAACACGGGGAAACGTTCCATTCAATTTACCTGGGTAATCTCTTATGGATACATCGTTTAAATACATCTTGCAGAAAAGTGATGGTATAATAAAAGAGCGCAATCGAAAGGAAATTCTCGATTATTCTAAAGCAATCTCGGTGCTACAAAATGAAACACAAGCATTTACCTGCTTTTTCATATAAAAGATAAGGTCTTGGAATTGCCTCCCAATTTGTCGAAACAATTCGATTTCAATTCTCCCAAACGCACAGGTGAGATGAGGCGTTCTTTAAGTCTTGTCATTTCTCATTTGACACAAAAATGCCTTCAGCATGTTCAATTCAAGAAATAGGTAAAACGTTCTTTTAAGTATTGCCATTTCGCATTTGACGCAAATGACTTCAATTTCAAGAAACATAACACCCACCTTCGAGTTGAAGACATTTGCAAAGAATGTTAGGCAATGGGTGACAGAACTCGAAAGGACGCCTTACCTTGTTATATTCAGACGAATATAACATTATGGAACATTTGTTTCAATTCCATGTTATCTCTTGCTATGTTGTCACAATCGAAGACATATCATGCATGCGATTTAGAATGGATAAGAAGGAAATGCATTTTGTTTTTAAAATTTCATTATTATCAGCAAACTTCAAATTGACTGTACCATCTAGGTATTATGAACATTCGCATCTTATGAAGGTGCGATAGGACAGAGCTAGATACGACATCGAGGGCATTAAGGGAAGGGGGTGTGGCTTTTCTTTAAAGGAGAATGAAACCTTTGGAACAAAAAGGCTTGTGTTGAAAGAGAAGAAAAAAAGAAAGTTTGAGAAAAATCGGACAAATAATGAGAAAGATATGAGCATATGAATGTTGCAATCACTAATGCTATGGAGATCCTCCCATTGGCAATGCGATAAGGATGTGTGATGTCACATGTGAACAACCTTCCCTTTGATGGACTCTAAAACACCCCCAAAATGTCTCTTTTTGTTTTTTCTTAAGGTGATACAAACTATGTATCCATGATGTATTTTTTAAATCTGTATTTCATGCCCTCCTATAACAAGAAGACATGATCTACTGATATAGTAGATGTGATAAAAGAGGCAGATTAAGTGAAATATATACTAAAGTAATGGGGAGAGTTGTTCACAAGTGACATCACTCATCTTCGTTGCATTGCCAATATGAGGATCTCCATAGCATTGGTGATCGCAACATTCAAATGCTCATAACTTTCTCATTATTTGTCTGATTTTTCTCAAACTTTTGTTAATCTGTTTCTTTGATTTTTCTGTTATCTTGTTCCAAAGGTTTCAATCTCCTTTAAGCAATCAGATAACACGGTAAGAGACAAGAAGAAAGAAAAAGGGAAGAAAGAAGAGCAATGAAAAGATTGAAAGAGGAAATAGAATATTGTCCGTAGTCTCATTTACCTATTCTGTAATATGTCATTATGATCAACAAAGGGGCTGGAAAACATGTCCCAACTTACTTTTAGCGCAAGCACTTCAAAGCTGACACAACACGGATCCTCAAAATAAAATCCTCACCATTTTCAAGGAGACACCCTTAGTCTTTTGCGGGAGCACATCGGGATAAGACGAATCTGTTGACACAAAGAAAACGCAATAGTCTCCCTTCGGACCAACCGGGAAAGGCTTTTGCATTCATCAAATTGTCACTTCCGTATTCTCAAACCACTCTTACCAAGAAATTCACGCATTTGAATCTATTTCAGGGTATTTAAAATACGAGAAGAGGTGGGGTATTTTTGTATTCTAAATGTGTACAATGTGGTGTTGTGTTATCTTTAGAAATTTGGTATTTAGTTCGCGAGAAATCACACAAAAAACATTGCGACACTTAATGAACTATTTTGGATTACAGTAGAAAAAAAAGTTTGATTAATTTTCTAGAGAACACCCGACGACAGTTGAGACTTGTTTTATTGGTATGTTTTGTCAGTTTTAAAATAGTATTACTCTTCAGAGTAAGATTCGTGTCTACTTCTTCAACTCCCCTCCTTATATTTCTTCTCCTTCGTCTTCTCCTTCTTCTTAATATCATTTTTTGTTCTTCTCCTCTTCCTCATGGAGTCAATTACTTATTATAACGTGCTTATTCTCCTTCCTGTCATTTGTTCACTGACTGTTGTTTTTTCTTCTTTTTTTTCAGCACGTGACAGAATGTGTATCGATCTATACTTTGACTGCGATCGCTGCTGACCGGTACCTTGCCATCTGCCACCCGCTGAAATTTCGTATCCGGGCTTCACGAACGATTTTCATTATAATCGCCGTTTGGATTTGGTCTTTTGTTGCCGTTTTACCACAGGTGAGCTCATTTCAACCCCCCCCCAAAAAAAAAAAAAATTGATTTGAATAAAATAAGGTAAATAATCATGATAATACAAGGACATCACTAAAAGTATCATCAATGTAAATTAAGAAAACATTTGTCTTACAGGCGTAGGGAACTACACCTTCTTCTATTAACAAATATGTATTTCTCTTTTATTGACAATTTATTTTGTGTTATTCATGTTGTAAAATGATATTTTGGGGAAACTTGGAGGAATTTTTAATTGAATTGAAGTAATGATTTTCTTTTAAAATCTTCTTTTTATTTCAGTAACGATAATTGACATCCAGGTCCGTGTGCAAATGAAGGAACTGATGACGTAATCTTTTTGCTTTTGTTAGTTAAAATGTGAAATAGAATTGATACTTCCCTGAACATGTGGAATTGCAATTTCATCGAAGAGCTGCACTTTTGACAAACCTGAAAAAAAACTCAAATAGCTTCATGAATTGCATCACAAAAGACGAAAAATATGGGTATATGACGTCATCGTCTCTCTCTCCTATTTGCGCACCACCCTGGCTATAAGACTCATTTTGTAAAAATAAACGATTTTCTAGACGTCATACCTTTCTTTTTTAACCCATATTTATGAATTATCAGCTTATAGCTTGTTTGATTTTTCTCTCTTTTCTCAAATCGATTTTTTTTGTTGGGACGAACTTGACGGGGAACTTGGCAACGGCCTTTCAGGGTACTCTTGCTTGCCTTTGTGGGTGTTTTCTTGTATTTTATTTCTTTGTTTATATCAGACAGTTGTTGTTTCTATTGCCGATATGACTTTTGAAGCACATTTTAACAAGGAAAACACAACTATCCCAAACACATACTAGCCATAGCCAATCTTGTTTTGTTTTATTGCAGGCAATTT
>NC_054747.1:36832732-36985232 GCF_018143015.1 Lytechinus variegatus | reverse complement strand
TTCATGACCAGGGTCGCAGTTCCAGCAAATTACGAGCCTTATTGCAAACGAAATTGTTTCAAACCAATGTAATATAGGCCTTTTAAAGACTTTAAGATGACAAAGATGACCGTACGCAGCCGGGGGCCGCCGATCGAGAGGGCAAAATTCACAAAATTCACCAAAAGTGTGCACGAAATCCTTCAATTTTATTCTAGAAAATGCAAAAGCTCCCCATCACAAATCCCCTCGCTCTTACGTTTCTTCGAAAATTTAGGTCTTGCAGCCCCACCCACTCCCGGGTTGTTTTTATTTTTTTATTTTTGCAAACGTCCATGAATAACAAAAGCTGGGATGAACCAGAGAACATAGCTGCCATCTCGATCTGATTAGTATCAGGTAATGGGAAGCTTTAGTATCTAAAATACATATGAGCTGAAATAGTATCAGACAAAACGCCTTCCAATCATGCCAATGAAAAGGAATAGAGGAAAATACGGGGCTGTGAAAATATCTTAAGATTTTTTTTTATAGTAGAGCAGTACTGTAACGCTTATTTTTTTCTTTTACATTCTTTACATTTTTATTCATATCTCGGATAATATGAGTCCGGTCAGGAAGACACTTTCACAGATGATTTTATTTTTTTCATGTCTAAACATTATCTCTAAGTTGCTTTCGAGTGGGATTCACCATTTTTACAAATTATAAATTATAATCCTCTACACATGATTATTCTGAGTGTAATTTTCTGATAACATGTCTATATTGAGTTGAAATGACCTTGGTATTTTCTTTAGGGCACTGAATTGTTATTATTATTTGTTTGGCGTCACCTGTGCCTGGGAGGCGAAAAGCGAACTGAATCACTATGATCCACAGGTCTCTCCTCCGATATAATTGATTTGGGGGGGGGGGGGCAGGTGGACCTCGACACCGTGGTTTCCCCTACTCTTATACGAATACTGTAGTGCAGTGGGTTCTTAACGTGCAAAGGTGGTGACTCTCCTCTACAAGGGGCCTCCATTTAACGTCCTATCCGAGGGACGGAGTGTTTTCCATTGTAACATAGCCTGCATCTATGAAACATGGGAGACTGACGTTTACACACAACGCACTGACTTCAGTCATCCGCCCAGGGTGGACTCGACCCTACGATCTTTGGTTCGACTTCGACGGGCAGACGCGTTACCGACTGAGCCAACACCGCTCTCTTGTTATCACTGTATTAACTCAATTTATATTTAGTTGAAAATGAAATAATTGAAACAAGTTTCTCGAGATGTTATGGTTTCTGGGCTTGACAGCTATGACATAGATTCCATATCTTGCTCGAGTAACTAGTGTTCACGCGCGTTAGTGATATCGGGTCCGGTCTTAGCATTTCTGGGCGACCGCGCGTTTGTTAGACGACACAGCCAGCATCATAGAATTATAAACCTAATCATTGGTAGACCACTATATCAATTTGCCATTCGCTTTTAGTCTGAAATGTATTCATTAAAAGGTTAAACGTTATCACACTGTAATAAGATGGAAAAGGGGGCTTATCAAAGCTATGTTTCAAGAGGAACTGTTCGTCAAAAGACGCGAGGCTTGCTATGATAATGTATTTGGCCGTCAGGGGCAAAATTTTTTCATTTTTGACAATGGAAATGACAATTTTCAGGCAGAAAAGTGCCTTCATTTACTTTTGTCCTTAAATAATTCATCATTTTTCATCTTTCAGGGGGGCACGTTGGGGGGGGGGGCAAAATCTCGTTTTGCCCCCCCAAAATTTTATTTGGGGGGGCAAGTGCCCCCCCTGCCCCCCCGCTTCCGGCGCCCTTGCTTACAATAACTCGAATGCTAATGAATGAAATTAGATTAATAAAGGACTAGACTAGCTTTACAAACAATTCCATATCACTACACATATATATATTTTAGCAGATGATATAATATGTTTACACTCTAAAGACTGAAATGTTTAATCAATAGTTAAAAAGTTGGAGGAATGACAACCTTTTCTAGATGTTACATTTACCACTTTATATGGTTCGACGTAACATTTGAATTAGATTCAGCTTTATGCAAGGTTTGATCATGGAGATATCACTTTATATGGTTCGACCTAACGTTTGAATTAGATTCAGCGTTATGCAAGGTTGGATCATGAAGATATCACCTCTGATATCACCTTAGTTGGATGTTACATTTGGAGAAGTTTTTCACTCAACTAACCTTTTAATAGATGATTGAACATTTAAGTTTTAGAGTGTAGGGCCAAGTTCAGATATCACGGCATTAGAGGGGTATTTCTTGAATATTTTATCACATGCGTTGAATTTTTTTATCTTTGTGATTTAGATATTTCCTAATATTTTTCCTTCCTCTGGAGATTAGTCACCACAAAATTATCAGATTTGTCTTATTTGATTACACCTCCAGGTCTGTATTCGGCTATGGTCGGCAATCCCCACCGAGGAGACGAGCCGGAAGAAACCGACGGACTCGAACAACGAATCGCGCCATCAAAACAGCGGGAAATCCAACCATACCGGTAATGGTGCGATCCGAGGGGGCAGTCGTTCCCGGTCTGGACCGGTTAAAACCAGTACGGAGACACAGGTGGAGTCCAGAAGGAAAGTAGCCCGGATGCTCATCATCGTAGCTTTCATATTTTTCATCTGTTATCTGCCAATCAACGTCTTAAATACTCTCAGGTACAGGAAATTACGCTTTTGAAATGTTGAGCTAATTTAATTTAGGGAAAGAATACATGCATAGTAATGAATGCAATCAGCATCATTTCAGACTCCAATTAAATTTGACGCAACTGTTTCTAAAATTATGTTAAAGGTTTTTGTTTTTTATATTTGCTTTGGTTTTACAATGTTTTGGAGACCCCTCACCCAAATAAAAAAAAATAATAATAATAAATAAATAAAAATAATGATAAATAAATGAAAAACTGAATAAATAAAAAAAATAAGCGCGGATTTATTTCTGTGTCAATAGGGGGAGGGGGTAGCTCTATAAGTTGGTTTAACCCAATCCTGATGAGCTGCGACATTCTGAGTCCTAGCCCATCCTCCCCCTCCATTTTTATGCTTGTACAACTTTCGTCACCAGTGAAGTGGTGTTGGTGTTTGCTCCCCCCCACCCTTTTTTTCTTTCTTTTCTTGGTGGGTGTGATCGTTGGATTAAACCCCTACATCCCCACGGGATCCACACTGAAACCATCACTGAATTTTGCTATTCCGAAGGGTCAAGTAATAAGTTACGTCTCTATTGCTCATAATAACTCATAAATGAGATAAATATGATGATGAAGATGACGATGAACTCTCAAAAATGATTGGTCAAAATTACCAATCCGTCGGTGAATACCGCGTCTGACCAACAAATACGGCCAAATTAAGAATTTATTTTTAGATTACCATACTCCACAATATAATTGGTTAAAAGTGAATTAAACTCATATTTGTTCATCTTTATCTTCTCGATTAGATACATGCAAGTATTTTCTAAGAACCTCAAACCGAATCCCGGGGACCGAATCAAGATCACCCTTCCTTTCACGGTCGCTCATTTTCTAGTGTATATCAACAGCACAGTCAATCCCATCATCTATAACTTCTTAAGTGGTGAGTATGCCTATCAAGGCTTATATCGAAGTCCCGGGGGGGCCACTTACATTGACGAGTGGATACAATGCGCGACCAAAAAAACACGTAAAAAGGATGTCCTTTTCACGATAGGGCACGTTACGTACGTAACGTGATAAGGGTGTCAAAAACACGAAAATAATGAAAAAAGGGTATCTATTTCGCTAGGAAAATTACGTGTTTAGGGTCGAATTTGCGGGGATGATAAAATAAACTTAAAATGTTTATAAAGGATGTCCTTTTTGCCCCAAAACTACGTGTTTAGAGTCCTATTTGCGCGAGGTGTAGAAGGTGGGGTCGCGCTAAACCAAAGTAAGGTAAAGCCGACGACCGAAGGACCCGTAACAATAAAACATTCCTGTACTTGTTTAGGGGTTCATTTCAGGGAATATTTGCCAAGAGTATCGTTTTGTTTCCAATACTTGTTAAGGGTAGGGTTTCACCCGCCAATACTTGTTAAGGGGTGCATTTTCAGAATATGGAAATTACGTGTTTAGGGTGCTTTTCGAGACCCCATGGTCGCGCATGGTATCCACTCGTGAATGGAAGTGGCCCCCCCCCCCCGGGATCGAAGTGTTGGGTTGCTGCACTCATTCAATGAACAAGGTTATAATATAACCTTGTTCTCAGTTATATCTCCATGTGTATCAAAATAAGAGAGGCAATGTTTGGCTTATTTTCTCTTTTTCTTTGGGGCAAATGCATGATTTTTTTACACTGACAGTTTTCATTACACCTATTATTCATACTACTTGGCTCTTATTTCAATTTGATTCTTTAAATCATTTTTTTCTTAATTAAAAATAGAGATCAAAAATGAAATCTTTCTTGCCATATTACTTTCTACCAATAGAGGGCGTACTCAAAAATATGCCAAAAATTCAAGTTTTTGAGCGCTCTGGTGAATACAAAAATTATTCCCAAGTTACTAATAAAAAATAAATTGCAACTGTATGAAAATTAGTAGTTTTGGTCACAAAAATGATATTTTAATGATTTTTTGAAGTGTGTGCTCTGTACAACATTGGCATGCCATAGTCCTACCTGTAGATTCACCACAGGCAGGGTGGTAGCAGTGAACAAGTGGGTTGCTGTGCGTTCCGGTGCGGTGCGTTCCGTTGCGTTCCTGTGCGGCACACAAACGCAACCCTTTGCCCCCCCCCCCTCCACCTGCTTGTGTCAAGAGGATGCGTTTACCCACCATTCCGAGACAAGCGTTGTTAAGGGGGGATCCCGAAGGGTTGCGGGAGCGCACCGCAGGACAACAATTCGAGATAAAACGCCTGTCAATAATAATCTACACGATCCTTTTCCGATCCGATTTAGAAATAAAAATATGATAGCATTTGAAATATGAATATACCAACTGACACATGTTCCGAATAGTGGTTTTAGTACTGAATGAAATTGTTGTCTATTTCGACCTTCTATGTAGGTTGAAAGACATTTGTTTAGTCCAGATCGCAATTACAGCATCACCGACTACAATCTGATGCCGATTCGACGTGAACTTTGACCACGAGGCTTGTAGCTAAAAATTAGTTTTATTTTAGCTTTTCGAGCATTCTGCTGACTTTAAAACTCTTTGAACTATCGTTTTTTTAATGTAAAATATCAAAAACAAGTTTTAGCCCGATCGTAGAGTATGCGGCGAGTTTCACAAAGTTTTGCTTATTGACGTTTGGTTTGTTTTCAAGCAAAAGTATTACTTTTAACAGAGGATGCCTACTTTTAGGATATCTGTATAAAAAAGAAAAAACAAGCAAAACAAATCAATTAGAGCTGCAGTTCCGTCTTTGATAAAATGCGAAAGACAATATATCGTCTACTGTTGAATGATCACATGACTGCCGTCGGTTCTTTGTTTTGTAAATTTGTATCAGGCACCCATTCCCTCTGACAACACATAAAATACTTTTTGTGCTATAATCATTTGGCACGAAAAGTCAAAATTTTCTCCCTTTGGGGCTGAAATTGATTAGAGTTTTTCTCTTTTTATAAAGCATGTAATGGTATTGATTCACGTTGCTGTAATTACATAATTATCTTTTGCTTTCCCGCTAGCTAAATTCCGACGAGAATTTCGAACCGCCTTCGCAAGCTGTCCATGCTGCCCTCAACGTCCTAATGACACAACTGCTATCACGAGTACGGCAAGTCGACGCACCCAACGGCCGAACCCAACGGGGCGAACGAACAGCACCGAATACATGCAAATGTCAAGGGTTAATACGAAAACAGATCCAAGTCAAGGTCTTCTGACCTCAGACTGACATTAATCTGTGTGATGATACTAGATTCACGGACATGTGTGCAAGTTGCGTCCCTTTTGTGACGTCACTCATTCGCGTCAATCCTGAGCCATTGGCTTACCAATGTGTATCCATCAACCCGCACAAATCACGGGGTTTATTAATTTTGTAGAAGAATTGCAAACTTCATTTGAACATTAGAGTTTGCATCTTTTTTGTTCTACTGATTATTTGTCCGTGATCATCTCCGCGTCAAGGATTCGTTGTTAAGTTTTCAAATTTCTTTAACTTTTATATTTTCACTCTCTATTCGTGTATTTTGTAAAAAAAGTATAATTGCATTCTAAGAAATATTGATCAATGAGACAAACACGGTAAAAGCATACCTCTCATGAAAACGAACGTTGGTGGCGCATGTACTATAAAACTCATGAATTGCTAAACTCTCCCTTCACTTAACCAGTGGAACTTAGACCATGGTCTAACTCTGTGCTAATATTATGGAAAGCCAAAAATGTTAAAATTTGTACACATGGTTTCTTATGTTTAATGTGCTTTCTCCTAATTCTTTGATGAAGAAGACAGCTATCTTTTGTACTCCACCCGGACAGTTAAAAATGGTTGAGAGCCAGAGGAGCCCACACTTTGAACCTCTCCCGTGAGAGAGAAGTCTGGTTTTAATCAAATCTGGCCAAAAGTTGTGGCTTAGCTATGGGTAGTCAGTTGATTTAAATTCGTGCAAGTTTTACAAAATCTTTATGAAATGCGACCCCGCTTGTATAATATAATAGAGTAGTGTCATTTTGTAGAGAAAGGCGCACTGTATTTTTGTCATTTATTATGTATGCAAGAACCAGTTAGAAATCGCTTTGTAAATGTAGTTTCTCCATTTCATCATTAATACCACTCACTTATCAATCTTACCATTGGTATGTTAGTCAACACCTGATAAATAAAATAGTTTTATGCGTTTTGGAATAAAATAGTATAGTGGTTCTGAAATTTGAATCGGTAGCAGGTTACGTCGTCAATTTTCATCCATAGTAATTATGTCAGTACAATCAAATCGTTGATTTGGCAACCACAAAATAACGAAAATGTTAAGATGGCTTAAAAAACAATTGTCAAATTAGCTGCAAAATCCTACAGATTAGATTTCCGTGATAAGTAAACCATAGACGAACCTGTAAGTTCTTAACAACAAGAGACGATTAGCCATTTTTTTTGCTTTATTGTCAGTCGTATGAAATGTAAGTGTTAAGTAGCATTGATAGATAAATAGGAACGTCAGTCTGTCCTTCCTGCACATGCGCACTGCCAAGCTCCGCCTTTTATTTGTTACATCATCATTGACATTGCTGTGGCGCCTAGCTTTATCTCAAAATCTCATACGATGGGTAAATATTTACTAAGACCAAGGTCTGATCGGAAATTTCATATTTCTCTTTAAATTCGAGATAACGACCATCATGTCGCAATAATGGTCAATATCTCGAATTTGTGGGAAAAAGCCAAATAATCGACCATCCAAGGACATGTTCAGCAGGCGTTAAGCGGCCTGTTTTTTCAGAAGGGGGGAGGGGCTTCCTTGGATTTCAACAAACTAAACGAGTATATGTGGGCGTCTGCACTAGGACCACACCAGTGTGTTGAAATCACTATAATATACTATTGATTAATTTTCCCTAATCAACAATGAGAATGATCAAAAGATTTTCTTTTCTAATTTGGAAAAAATATAGAGGAGAATGAAATGCGGGCTTTGTGTTGCGCTAAAAATGATCAGGTGTAAAACGTATATTTGGTTTTCACAGCCCCGATTTAAAAAAATATGTCATTAAAAACAAACGGGGAAAAGGGTGTCTACTTAATATTAGGAATCATGGGTCGAATGTTCATGTAGCGAAAGCTGCTTGCTTATTTTCTATTAAGGAGGCAGGGGCGATTTAGCCCCCAAATGCTCAAAAGGACCTTCATTATAATAACAATTATAACAATAATAATAATAATAATAGTAATAATAATATTAATGATAATAGGCATTTATATAGCGCCATCTATCTAGAATTATTATATTCCGAGGCGCGTTGTTATTATTATCATTATTATTACCCCGGCTTTAGCTCGAGCTGCCTTTCAGCGCTCGTGCATTCAACGAAGTAATCCTGCCGGGTACCCTTACAACTATTTTTAAAAACAGGAGCCTTGGAAATCCCCGTTCATTACAATGTTAAAGCTTATCATAAGCTGCAGATTTAGACAGTTGGTGGTGAGAAGTAGCCCCCCCCCATAAAAAAAAATATATTAATAATAATAATAAATAAAATAATAATAAATATATGAATAAATAAATAAATGAATAAATAAAATAAAACAACGAAAACAATCCCGAGTATATCTTTTTTTTTGCCTGGATAATAGTAAATCCTGAATTCGAAATCTTCAAAGAAAAAAGAGAATTATTTATCAAGTGGAATTTGTCTTTGAATTATTGTGTTCATTCATTAAGCTTTTCAGTGATAAATTAGTGTGGCTAGAATGAGCTCCAGCGTCCATACTTAAATCTTAAAAATCCATAATTCATTTTTCGATAACGACTCCAGAAATGAAATACTCCGAAAATTGGTTTTGCCCAATTGATCATGGGCCCGACAGTCGCTGTGCTGCGCCAGATCGACGAGGCTTTATCCCTTTAATCATGTTAATTGTTGAACGCCAAACAGGGTAGCAGCAACCCCCATCGTTTAACAATGATATCGCAAACAAAATCACAACTTTATAATAATTTTATAGAATTTTAAAACGAAAAAAAGATCTGTATAAAGGGATAGTGAGAAGTTTGACTAATGGTGATAATATCTGTAAACTAATTTTCAATGATTGCACAACAATGTACATTTCTTTAAAATGATTCTTTACTTGTATATAAAAAAAAATTCAGATACATGTACAAAATATATATATTATATTTGAATTCATTACATGAAAATGATATTTGTATAAGGAAATTTGTACATTCAAAAGTGGAATATATACGATCGTAAGTGTCAATATTTCTTCTGTAATAAACTTCATCATGTATCGTTATTGAGTTGAGTATGACTTCTCATTGTTTATATCAAATTTTACGGTTACACTTCGTAATTCCGAAGGTTCTTTATTCCGAAAGTTCGTAATTACGAAACACGTAAATTGCCTATACCTCGATGTTCATTAATCCGGAAACGTAAGAGGGTTCGTTAATCCGAACATTTGTGGCGTTATTCCGAAGGTTCGATAATCCTAAAACGAAATAAGGTTCGATGTTCCGAAGGTTCGTTAGTCCGAAAACGAAATAAGGTTAGTCAATCATTTAGTAATCGGACTAACAAACCTTCGGAATTACGAACCTCATTTCTTTTTCGGATTAACGAACCTTCGGAATTACGAACCTCACTTCGTTTTCGGACTAACGAACCTTCGGAATTACGAACCTCATTTCGTTTTCGGACTAACGAACCTTCGGAAATACGAACCTTTGGAATAACGAACCTTCGGAATTACGAACCTTCGGAATAACGAACCTTCGTAATATCCTAACCTTCGGAAAAACGAAGCTTCGGCATATCCGAACCTTCGGAATTACAAATGTATGCGTATGTTACAGTCACACAAACGAAACCGACTCCAGACCGATCAAAGTACATTATTTCGATTGCGTTGGTGTAACTGTAGAATCAGTCACATTTCTCCTGTACGGCGGCCATGCGGCGAGTCGAACACAGCCGTCTTAACAATTGTTGTACCAAATTCATATAAATGAATAAAACCACTGTTTTCGATCCGCCGTATGAACGCCGTCGGGGAAATGTGACTTTGTAAAAACAGCTTACTATTCGAAAGGTGCGTTACTAAAATGATAGAATACTCCGAAGGTTCTTCCTTCCAACGTTTTATAATTAACAAGGAATGATCAATGATAAGAATGACCGGACATTTTTGTATTAATTCTTAACATTAAAACAAGGTTCCATGATGAAGGTTTCTCACTAAGTACCTTGTAGTACTTTATCCCCCCCCCCCCCCGAAATCCTTCTCCATGAAGTGTTACTCTTGATCTTTCGGGGTTTTTTAATAAGAAAAAACGAAGTAAGGCTCGCTTTTCCGAAGGTTCGATTGTACGAATCTTTGTAGATTTCATTATTTTCCAGTCCGTGCTTATGTTTGCTTTTCAGGATTAGTAAGATATGTCTGCTCTTCATGAATCCCTAAGAACAAGCGTTAGAATACCCCTCTTTAGGTCTGAATTTCAGCATTTTTCAGCTCGCGCTCGCAATATTTGGTTAGCGAGATACATTTCATGCTCATGATTACAATGACTACAAAAACTACTTCATGTGTTTAGGTGCAGTTCTAGCAAAATGAGCATAATGGGGGATTATGAAACATATACATGCATTCTCTTCATGAATTCCTCTAAAAAAAATAGCCCTTAATATCCCTGTTTGGGGTCAATATATACAGAAATTTCAGCTCGCGCTTAATTCGCGCTCGTATTGTTTGTTTAGCATATCATGATTACAAGATTACAATTCTCACATATTAAGTATTGCGAGGTTTAAGCGCGAGCTGAAAAAAATGAAATTCAGACCTGAAGAGGGGTATTTTAAGGACCTTAAAATACCCCTCTTCAGGTCTGAATTTCATTTTTTTCAGCTCGCGCTTAAACCTCGCAATACTTAATATGTGAGAATTGTAATCTTGTAATCATGATATGCTAAACAAACAATACGAGCGCGAATTAAGCGCGAGCTCAAATTTCTGTATATATTGACCCCAAACAGGGATATTTTGTTTGAAGGAATCAACGAAGACCATACATATTTCACTAACCAATGATGCTAGCCCGAAGAGCAAGCTGACAGTTGTTGATATTCATACCAGAAAGGGGTAATTTTAAGGAGTTTTGGAACTCATTAAGAGCAGACATATCATACCAATCCACTAATGCGAACATAAGCACTGACTGGAAATGTTTTATATTCAGACCTTACAAGGAGAAATCGCTTTAAGTAGTTGTGAAAAAGAAGGACATGTCACTACATAAAACAATAACAAACTGAAGCGTGAGGAAATATATTCGGTCTATTATGACTTGAAAACTGAATGTTTTAGTAAAATAGGATTATGTATCTCTTTAAACAGACAATGAAAGCACCAGGAATGATGAACACATATTCCCTAGCAAAATTATGTTTTATAAATTAACTTAAAAAAATATTATGTTATATAACATAATTTAATATACAATTTTCTTTCTTCCCCAGCACATTTCTCTTTTCTTCTCTTTTCCCCTGTTCCCTCGTTTTTTAATGTTTTTTGTGGGGTTTTTTTGCCAGTCGATGGGGACACACGTCACGTGCCCCCGGGCCCCCCCCCCCCCCCCGTAGTTACGCCACTGATCCAAAAAGGCAGTAGTTTGAGACCAGTTTAAGATAAATTTAATTTCATTTATAGTTATTTCATTTATTTTTTTCCACGCCGCATAAAAATGCTGAAATACATATTTATAATAAACAAGCAAACAAACAAAAAATAACAACGAACATGCAGTTGTGAATGTGTTATAGCTTTTCGAACAATTTAGACTTAGAATTAAAACTTGTGGGTTTGAAGTCAAAGCTAAAGGATATAAATTTACATAATTTCAGACCTAAAAGGTAGTACATAAGTTTATAAATAGATTTGCTGTTCACTTTTCACAAACCTTCCAAAGTGGCAATTTATTTCGATTCCTTAATATTCATAGTGCATACAAACACACTGTGAAAACTGTATAAAATAAATGATCTATAGTTTGAATTTGAGCATAATCCCTTTATTTATCTCGAGCCTCGGATTTTGGATTTAAATTTGCAAATAAATATTTCGTTCGGGTGGCTATTATCGTAATTTTCATACCTACGTCACTTCGGTTACTTGTGGATTTATACAATCAATGAATTCACCGAAGGTGGTGGCCACCATGACGAAGTAAAGAAAAGAAGAGAAGCAAATTATCCCGTGACTTTGTTTATTTGCATTTTTTGGTAATAAAAGTTAATTTGACGGATATCAGTTACGCGTAAGAAACGGAGCGCGCACACCTTTTGTTTTCAAAATGGTCAAATTAAACAGAATTTACAAGCTGTTTATTCTCATAGGGCGTGATTATTCGGACAATTAATTCTGTTTTTTCTTGTTCATATTATATTATCAATAAACAAACAAAGTCGCCTCTGCATCTCTTTTGTTAAATTAAACGACCAATACAAATGAGAATAGTCAAGGCCGTCTCGTCCTTGACATAATTTTTATTCAATTTTTGTTGGTTTTAAACAAAAAGATTTGGTGAAATCATTTTTAATAGTGCCAGTCTTTGCGATGACATAGTTATTGCAAGGTCAAGTGTATTGTCAATTCCTGTGGTCATAATCTATTACGAATGGGAAAAAGCAATGTCATCAACACTTATAGTGTGAGGTATTCTCCTATTATAATGACGATATATTAATTATACCACAATAAGTAAAATAATAATCTAGTCTCTTCACGCTAACTTTATATTAGACCCCCCCCCCCCTTGTAAAAAAAACATAGATAGCGTGGGAAAAATCAGAGCAAAGTTGAAATCAACTAAATTCATTCGGGTCCAGCATTTATTTGTTCGGTAATTTTAATTGTTTTACGCAATTCGTTAAAGGTTGCTTTTCTTGTACAGAGTATAAATACTGGCAACATATCTAGAACTGGTCAGATTCATCATTAATTTATTGCGAATTCATTTCTTCTCCTATTCTCGGTTGATTCGCCAGAAGTTTAACCTCGTCGAGCATCGTAAGTCTTTTCTACTTTCGATACATTTTTGTCTACTTTCAGATAATTACTTTTAACTTTTATTTTATATTATTTGATTTGACTGAAGGCGAAAAGTATATCTTGTTTAGAACACTGCCTCTTTTCTGAAATTTATTCAACGTCTTTCAACATTGTTATCAATATTCACGTTGCCATGGTTGCTTTATATATTTTTACCTTTCTCTTGTTAATAACTTGATAGGCAAAAATAAATTGACACTTTCGATCAAAAGTTGATTTTTTAAATGTTCAATTTTTGGCTCGTTTGTTTGTTTTTTGTTGTTGCTTTGTTTTGTTTTTATTGGGAAATGCATGCTATCTTTTAGAGAGCCATGTCATGGAACAATTTGTATTTTACGACAAAGTAATGAATGAATAAATAAATAAATGAATAAATAAATAAATATAAAGTCTAAATTTTCATATCGGGATTTTTTTTGTTATTCATTTTGACAGCATTTTATTTGAAAATTGTGTTCTTTTCTGATCTTTTTGCTGTTCGTGTTTTCAAGGAGTATAGTAGAGGGAGTTCGGGAACGTCACACTAACTTGATTTGCTTAGGAATCAATCATTGGTCTTTATTATCAGATTATCATGTTTGTAAAAGCACAATAGGTATCTTCTAATTAAAAAAAATCAATCTTGCTTCATATTGTCATTCCCATTTTTTAACCACCATTTAGCCGATTTCTTGAATTTTCAAAGCGCTTTTTGATGAAATATTCCTTGTCTATAGTATTCATCAGTTTTGTGATTTATGATGAGAACAGTGTCCTTTCCTCTTTGGCAGTGTGCATTTCACAATTTTAATTGAGACCCTCTGAGATTTGGGATAGTTATGTGTGTGTGATTCGTGTTAATGGTCAGTTGTTGTTTCTGTGTCCTTGTTAACCCCCCCCCCTACCTACCCCCTTTTTCCTATTTTTCTATTAGTCGTATTTCCCCTTCCTTCATTTATTTGTATTTTATGATTTTATTTTTTCTTGAATCTCTGTATGTTCTATGATCATATTGGTAAGCAGTCACGTATTTCAGTCTTTGGACTGATATCCTCAAGTCGGGTTTAAGTTAAACTCAGGTTTAAAGTTGTGGTTTAAGTATGGGAAGCCAAACGTATCAAATTTTTTATTAAGTTGTATGTTTCTTATGTTTACTGTGCTCTTTCCTGATTCATCGATGGTGAAGCCAATAATTTTTTTAGACTTCCTATACAATTATGAATGATTTAAGAGCCAAATGAGCTGAAGTATGATGTCTCTACTGTTAGTGATTTATGTGACAATTGGCTCGCCATACTTAAACACAACTTTAAACCCGAGTCTAAGTTAAACCCGACTTCAGAATACGGGCCATTGTCTTCTTCTTCTTCTTTCCTTGGTTGGCAACCAGTCAGGATTGACTATTTTTGCCACAGCTTTTGTTCATTTTCAATAGCTTTTCATATTTTTTTTTCCTTTTCCATTCCTTTTTTTTCTCTTTTTTTTCCTTCCTTTTCTTTTCTTTTTTTTCTTCTTTTTTTCCCTTTTCTTGTTATTTATTTCCATTCATGCTCTATATTATACTGTTGATTTTTTTACGAAGTAAGAATGCCCTTCTGTAAAATTGTACTTGATTTGTATTGTTTTATATTACTTTGTTTTATGTTTTGAATGGAAATGAAATAAAAGAATTGAATTGAATTGATACTGAAATATTTTCGTTACTTTTCTTCTTATTTTTCTCTTCTTTTTTCTGTTCCTTTTATTTTCTTTTCTTTGCCCTTGTATGTTTTGATAGTTTTATCGAAATAAAATCCAGTTATGTATATTTTAATCAGAATCTTGTATTTGATTTATATTTGTAATGGAAATGAAAATAAACTTCATGAATCTTGAATCTATACCTTTGAATAGTGTCTGTAAATCTGATTCATATTGCTGTTGATTTATATTTATCTAATATTCCTTCAACAGATGAAGACGTTCCAGCTTTCGGTTATTCTCTTCGTATCTCTCTGTCTCCTGATAAGCACAGGGCAGTCGGAAGCACGCCGTAAGCATTTAATTTTTTTATTATTCACTTCAAGACAACGATCGTTTGTCACGTTAATTATAATTGTTGTTTTTATGTGTATTTTTATTATTATTATATTATCATTACATTATTTTTGAAGTCCGCCGTGACACACCTCCTGAACCCATGTTATATAATTTACACTGGCTCCCAATTAGACAAAGAATTATTTTTAAGTTACTTCTCCTTGTATACAAATCACTCTACAGTGCGTATCAAAAAAAAGTTTACACTTAGAAAAAATCCTGTAAAATTATATATTTGTAATATCCTGACGATTTTTTCACATTTTAGCATTAGTACAGATCCATTTAAGCAAATGACGATATAACTGTCGAAAAATATTTCCGCTTGAGTGAGCACCACTTACTTTTGAAAAGTTGGTGAAAAATGATTTGCGCAGAACTTTGAAATAGTTATGCGAATAAAAGTAGACCTTAATCATGAAGAACACGTGGAAATTAGCAAGTAAAAGTGATATGAAGATATCTTTTACCTTTTTAAACTTGTTTCCTTGCCCAAAACACTTCGACGAGTGCATTGCGCCCCATCCCACTCCCCCACACACCAAGTCCATGGTGACGACATTTGCTTTACACTGAGCTGTGATTTACATGAAATGGCTTAGGCTTGATTTTTATTTTGTTAATCATTGCCAAGCTTGGGAAAAGTGTAGAGAAACAAGTATTAAATGAAAATGAAATGTAAACCAACTTTGAATGATAAAAACTTAGTGAAAAATGCTGGAGATGTGTGATATAAACTTTTGTTCAGATTCAGTTATGTCCTCGGATCCAGCTGGCACAAAAAGAGTAAAGGTTGTGCTTACTAAGTGTTGAAATCTCAAATTTGGGCGGCAAAATTGTTACAAAATGCTTGAATGTATCCGTTTTATTTCAATTGGCTAAAAGTGCTTGGGAAATTTATGAGAAATGCTTCGCAGGGTAAGTTTGATTTTGCCCTTTCCCCTTGACACAGCGTGAAATCAAGCATTTCTGCGCAAACAGATTTCTGCGAGCTTTACAAAAATGGACAGTGCTCACTCAAGTGTAACATTCTGACAAAACTTTTACCTTCATTGGATAGATAAGACCCAAACCCATAATTACAAGTGACAAAATTACCCACATGTTGTATATTTTTTTATTCCCAGGGCTTTTTCAAAGTGTAAACTTTTTTTTGATACGCACTGTATAACCTTGCCCCAAAATACTTGTCTTATTGTTTAGAAATTTATGTCCCAGGTAGAACTAGATCCTCTGAAGACCCACTTAAATTAACATATCCAACTAAAAGAAAACAGACTGGAGACAGAACATTCACCGTTGCATCCTCAATGGAATGGAACAAACTGCCTCTTGTAATAAGAAAATCACCAACAATCAAGTCCTTTAAGAAGTGCCTTAAAACTCTCTTGTTCTAGGCAACTGCCTTCATGTCATTCTGATTTTTGTTTGTATAAATATGTTAACTCAAATTGTGAGCGCTTTGGGCCATTTGGGAAAAGCGCGTTATAAATATTGAGTATTATATTATTATTATTATTATATTATTATTATTTTACACCACAATTATAAGGGCGTAGGTGCCCCCTCCCGCTGAGGCAGAGGAGTTCCGACACCGGCAAGCAAAACTAAATGCGTACCCCTTCTTTTGCTTTCAACAGCTGATTTTCCAAACTTACAAAAAGTTCCAAAAGTTCCAAGATGTGAACCACCCCCCCCCCATGCTCAAACAAACCTACATACGCCCTTGTATTTGGCTCTTATCATTTTGCTCGGTCGCAAACATATTCTCTTTCCTCATAGTAGCAGCGATTAACATAATTTGTTTAAAACTTGATTTCGCATGCGTATTGGGAGGGGAAGGGACCTAATCAGTCGATAGTTTCAAGAAGTTTTGATCTTGGTCCCCAACCCCTTATTAATTTACACTGGACAAAACTCGTATAGTAGTTCCTTTCTGTGCATGATCAAAAGATTCTACGCATGATCAGAGGAAGGTCATTTGTACTGAAGTGACATGGTGGTTTAAAATCTAATGAGATAAGCACCAACTTTGAAGTCTTGATTAAGCTTATATTCTTTTGAATTATGGTTTTCATTTACATCCAAAAAAAAAAAAAATGCGTCCACGAACGACTGGTATTTCACAGTTTGCCAAGTATACATTGTACAACATGCTATGATATGCATTCAAAGTAGGAATTCAACAGATACCTTCATAAAGTGTTCATTGGTGTGCTATTCTCATAGGCGGCGGAGCAGAGGATTATCTTTTGTGTTTGGGGGGACGCAACAATAGCCGCCCCGCCCCCAAACACAAAAGATAATCTGCTTCTCTTCCAATGACTATTCTAAATTTCTAGTCAACTGGTCTATTCAATTTTTTATCCTGCTATGTAAGGCAAGCTTACGTAATATCTTGCTTTGAAATCTGCTTTGAAAGAAATGAAAGGTCATTTGACCAAAATTGCCCCTGAAGTAACTACGAACTGGTCTGTTGGCTATAGTCTATGCATTCGCTTGCTTTCACTGTTTCAAAAGAGACCCTTTTCAGCTACTAATACACTCTATAAAAAAATTCCCTATTATTGGGTAAAATGGGGACATGTATGTTTGCAGGGTATTGTACCTCGTAATTTATATACGCAATGTTGCGTTGAAATGTATCCTTAAAACATGCATTTTGCCAAATATTAGGGAAATATTACCCAGCAAACGTGCATGTTCCCTTTCTACCCAATAATGTGTAAATTGTTACCTCAATCTTTTTTTTAGAATGTAAGGCTTGCGTATACATGGGGGGGGTGGGGTCTTGATGGCCATGCCCCTAGAAAAAACTGTCACGACCAAAAACAGGAAAGAATAAGGAAAGGGAAGGGGCGAAAAATCATTTTCTAAATATCTTGTGCAAACATATTTTCTCAAAATTTTATTTTCGTAATTAAAACGATCCAAATGTTTGCTTGATCGCTTCGCTCGCTCGCAGCTATTAAGACATTGTATGTTCCCCTCAAAATCTCAGAGTCATTACGGTACTGAATGAAATACGGATTTAGTTTTTTATTAGTCTTGTGTTATACCCTCCTCTCATTTTAACCCACTCGTAATACCCTTTTTCGACGCGATTGTGCGTTTGTAACAATCATTATAGGTCAGCCCCCCCCCCACCCGAAGTTTTGGAGTACCAAATATACTTAAACACATAGGATTAATGCAGAGATTCGTAATTCCAAAGGTTCGTTAATCCGAAAAGGAAATGAGGTTCTTTATTCCGAAAGTTCGTAATTCCGAAACACGTTAATTGCCTATACCTCGATGTTCGTTAATCCGAACATTTGAATGGCCTATACCTCGATGTTCGTTAATCCGAACATTTGTGGCGTTATTCTGAAGGTTCGCTATTCCGAAGGTTCGTTAGTCCGACAACGAAATAAGGTACGTTAATCATTACGTTTTCGGACTAACGAAACTTCGGAATTACGAACCTCATTTCGTGTTCGGATTAACGAACCCTCGGAATTACGAACCTCACTTTGTTTTCGGACTAACGAACCTTCGGAAATACGAACCTTCGGAATGACGAACCTTCGGAATAACGAAGCTTCGGAATTACGAATGTATGCGTTCCAGTTTATCGTGACTTGGCCGTGAACCAGAATAGCATGGTGGCTGAGTCGCAGCCCGGCAAGCAGTAGATGGCACGTTCGAATCCCACTGGTTCCAATTTTTCTGACTAATGATTTTCATTACAGATCGAGCATCCAATCTTAAATAATGCCGAAAATTTGTTTCCAAAATATAATTATTATCATATCATATGATATCATATTATTATTATTATCAATATTATAATTATGATAATTATTATGAGTGTCATTATTATTTTTATCATTATCATCATTATCGTTATTATTATTATTATCAATATTATCATTATTTTCATTATTATGAGTGTCATTATTATTATCATTATTATTATTATTATCATCATCATCATCACTATTCTAACTTTTTTTAGGGACAATTTCCTTTGTTTTTATGTTAAATGTATTATGTGTTTTGATGTTTTGTGTTCGTTTCCTCAGGCTATCGTCTGTCTAAGGATAATATGGCAGCCAGGAATGTCCTGCATCCACGTGAGAAGCGATCTTCATCTGAATCTTCTGCTTCTTCAGCTTCTTCATCATCTTCTGCTGAATCTGATTCTGATTCAGCAGAGGTAACGACCGCCGCTCCCACTCCCGCTCCCGCTCCTGTTTCCTAGTACTGATGACAGTGCAGACAGTGACACTAGCGATTAGCCAGCATCTTGGTTCAGGGCAACTGCGGTGACTCAATGGATCCTTGAGGAACTCCAATCTTAAACGGTTCTTAACGGCTCATGTTGACTATAATATGCCCCTCTCACTTTTAACAGCCCCCCCCCCCACATCTCCTCTAAAGTGACACTTCTCACGAGACAAAGCTCCTGGATGGATCTACATCCGGGATAGTAGTTTGTTCACGTGGTTCACCCTTTAGACTCTTGGGTCGTATTGACCCGGAACTGGTCCGAAGTGACCTCTTCATAGTCAGATCTTTCCTTTTCCATGTCACATCGACCTTTTTTTCAGGTCATTTTCAAGAAAGTTTTGTTGAAATATCTAGAATAAATCATTTGTCAACTTCCTAATCCCTTTTTGAAATCAGACGACTAGTCTAAAAATGCTTGCATAAAATTAACCTTATTCCTCATCATTCATCTTCACAATTAATATTTTTCATTAGTTTGAATGAATATTTTTTCATTAGTTTTAATATTGTAAACAAAATATGCCGTATTCATTCTTTCATTTGGAGGGAGTTAGGGAGGAACTTCCTTTATCTTTCTTTCCCTCTATCTCTCTATTCTCTCTCTCTCTTTGCTGTTAGTGTTTTTTTTTTCTTTATCCTGTATTCCACGTCACAGATTAAGAACCGTATTAAGATTAAATTGAAGTCACCAAACATTTTGTCGTTTCTGAGAGTGTTTTTGTTGTGGTTGGATATGTACTTGCATTCTTTTGCTGTACCATGTTTGTCTTTACCGAAAATTTCTCAAAGAAAATATCTATAACGTATTTGGTGTATCTAATACACTGTTCTCAGCACGTTGTTTAAGCATTTCACTCTAAAAGTTCTTTAATTTTCTACAAGTTGTTAAAAAATTATTTCAAGTTTTGGCAATTGTTCTCAAAGTGAAGGGATTCATAAACAAGAAAGTGTTAAAAACACACCAGTTAAAGGTCGAGTCCAACCCAGAAAAATGTTGATTTGAGCCAATAGAGAAAAATGAAACAAGAATAACCTTGAAAATACCATCAAGATCGGATGTACAATAAGAAAGTTATGACACTTTAAAGTTAAACATATTTTTTCACAAAACAGTGATACATGTATGCATAACTCAAATGAGAATGTTGATGATGTCCTTCACTCACTATTTCTTTTTTTATTGTTTGAATTATACAATAATTATTTCATTTTTATAGATTTGACAATGAGGACTAACTTGACTGAATCATATAGTATTAAACAATACTCATTCCACATGTTTAGGGAGGAATTAATCGTTGTTTCACTTAACAAGCAGGAGAAAAATAGAATATTCCCTATTTCATATAATAAAATACAAAAGAAGTGAGTGGATGACGTCATCAGTCTCCTCATTTGCATACCCTCCAGGATGTGCATAACTATTTTGTAAAATTAAGCAAAAGTTTAAAATGCCATAACAAAATCGCTTATTTTATATCCGATTTTGATGAAATTTTCAGTGTCATGTTTGTTGGATTTTTCTCTTTTTATTTGAATCAACTATTTTGGGGGTGGACTTGTCCTTTAAGAATCAAACCGATGTTGTTTTAACAAGGTTTGGTGTTGTTTAAATGCGTATCTGGTGTTTTCCTACACACTTAAAATGTTGGGCAACATGCATATTGTCCACTGTGTTGGACATTGCAATGTTTCCTACATATCAATGTTTTCCCGGCTTTTTCCAGCGACCCCGCATTTAGCGGGGGTATGTTGGTTAAGAAGATGTATATTCTGGGAAATTGTTATCTAACTGAGCAAATTTGTTACCCAATTTGGACAGATTTGAACCAATAGTTTTGTGGACAGTATGTTGCCCAGTGAAGGTTAAAAATTTGAACCTTTATGCCCCACCTTTTTGAGAGTGTATATATGAATACCGAGCCGGTGATAATACCTCGGTCACATTTGCTGTACGGTGGCCGTGCGGCGAGTCTAAAACATTCAACATTCTTTGTATACCAGCTACATATAGGTGGTTTGAATACCAATGAAAAAAAACGGCTGTTATCGACTCGCCGTAGGGCCGCCGAAGAGCAAATGTGACCGAGTTAAATAGTTACACCCGTATTTTTGTAGTGCGGGATTTGAGAAGGGGGGGATACGATGTGACGTCATATCCTTCTCTAAAGAGGTATAAGAGAGTTGCACTACCCAAACCTATCGTCTTTATGTGTCTACTCTTCGTCTTACACTGTAAAAACTGTGGTGTTAGAACTGACACCAATTGGTGTTAATAGAGAACCACACCCTGAGATTGAACATAACACCAAAGAGTTTAAATGTAACAACCAAAGGTGTTGTAATAACACTTATAGGTGTAAAACTTACACCACCAATTTAACACCGGTGTAAAATAACTGGTGTGGTCCTCTATGTACACCGGTTAACACCACAGTTTTTGCTGTGTACCTTCACTTTCTCCTCCAGACCTTTCTTTTTGTCTCCTACTGTTTTCCCGGATTCCATGACATTTGCTCTGGCGACAATTGCTCCGCTCTAAATCGAATGACCCCTACCCTCAGCCTAACATGAAACCATATTGCAACCCTAACCCTACACCTTAAACGAAATTAAGTCTGGGGCAATTGTCGCAGGAGCAAATGTCGTGTCACTTTTTTTGTATCTATAACAGTGAGTCTCGGGGGGGGGGGGGCAGAAATAAAACTTAGAAGAAAGTTCAATATCTGCTAATAGAGTACCGAAGTGTGACGTCACTGTCATCATGGTCATGACAACGAACCGACTGGTTTCTAATCATTCTGATGTTGAAAACGATGAAATTCCGTTAGCAGCCATTTTCTCCTATGAGAAACACGATCCAGGTTAATTTGTTTAGAACCAGGCCGCCATGACACCATGGAAACTGACGTCATCGCTTCGGAACTCTACAACTAAATGGATAAACATGTTCCCCTTTAAAATAATGCTTGAAATTCCATAATTTACCATACTATCTTTCGGACTTACCAATTCGTCATTGGTCAATGCATAAACTGTGTTAGTTATCATGACCAGGCATGCATATTTTATTGGTAATCAGTATTTTATAACAATGGTTTCTATGACGCACAAAACTATATAGGAAGCAAATGAATTATTCTCAGTTGTGCGTCCGGATAATCGATTTTAACCAGCCATTTGGTGGAGGTGCCGGGGCCGAGTGGCCCAAGGCACCTGGCTATACATGGAAAGTCCGGGGTTCGATGCCCGGCCGCGGCACCTATGTCGTGAGCAAGGCATTTAATCTACAATGCTCTTTTATCCTGCTTTCAAATGAATTGAAATGCTATATGCTTTATTGGTAACTAGGTGTGAACTTGTTAAAAAAATGAAAATGTCAAGGAGCAAAGATATTTCATCAATTTATCGTACAAAGGTCATGCGATACAACTCTTTAAAAAAAGCATTACCCAATATTGGGTAAAATGGGAGTATGCATGCTTGTTGGGTAAAAATATGCCAAATATTTGAATAATAATAATAATCCGCTTTTATATAGCGCTTAATCCATCGGAACGACGTTTCTAAGCGCTTTACAGATATATTATTACCCCGGTCATCGGATTCAATCAGTCATTCCCGCACACAATGTGTGCACATCCTCCACTCCCTAGGGAGTATTCCAGTCAGTCGCCTGTGAGGCGCACACAATACTGGACAAGCTACAATGACTTTCACATCCTACCGGGTACCCATTTAGCACCTTGGTCGAGACTGGCAAAGTGTGGATTAACGCCTTGCCAAAGGACGCCAGACCGCGGTGGGATTCGAACACACGACCCTCTGTTTACAAGGCGAGAGTCAGAACCACTACACCACGGCTCCTTGTAAGTTTTACGCAATGTTGCGTTGAAATTTACCCTTCAAACATGCATTTTGCCCAATATTGAGAGAAAAAAAAATAACCAACAGACATGCCTGTTCCCTTTCTATCTAATATTGGGTAAATTTGTACTCTTTATTTTTAGATTGTATTATGAAGCTCAAAGTTGAAGATGATTACATCTATTGGATTCATATTTTTTTTTGTAGAATACAAAGACAAAAAAGATGGCTGCAATATTTTTTTTAAATGCCCGGACCACCCCCCCCCCCCACCACCACCACCACCAACACACACATTCTTTCAGATTCCAGTGATAAAAACATGTTGGACGAAATTGTTCAACTTGTTTAACGAAATTTATAATTTTGGTTTTAATTCATTAGCATTTTTACACCAAGAATATCAAACATAAGTAAATGAATCATCAAATAAAAAAATTAATAAGTACATTAGTTGATATAAAATACCGTTTCGATAGAATAAATAAATCATTAAGCAAATTTCAACACTCTTGATTACAGGGATTTAAAATAGGTCCACATGGACTGTATTTAGGGACCATTCGATTCCAGATTTAGTTTGAATCCTTAAGATTCATTTTCAAATCTCGAAAGATTTAAATTTAAATCATTTGAGATTTAAATATAGGTCTTTAGGATTAAAACTAAATCCGGAAATCGATTGGTCCCTAACTACAAATGATTCCTGTAATTTAGATTCAAGGAAAAAGAAATTGTTATAGAATTTGGAGCTAAATCGAAGGGAAATTTTAATTCCCCTGCTTTAATTTTTTTTTCATTGAAAAAACAAACAAACACAAAAGTGAAAAATAATGATGAATCAAAGACAGCATAATTGGTCAGTGGTGTTCCTTCGCTAAATATTATGCTTGGTGAAGAATAAACAATTAAATCGTTTCATCAGCATGGATAAGTGGTAAAATAGTTAATTAAAGAGTGAATGACATTCGATGGCATCTTTGCGTTAAAAATTAGATATTGTCTTTGGATACATTTTCATCATTTTTAAATATTACACATATCACGATGCAGAGTTACCAAAATGAATGTTAATGTTGATGGGGATGTTGGGGTTGTTGCGTATAAAATTGGTCGCCATCTTCAAACTTATTCAAAACATCTGATTAAAAACTTGTTTGTACCCCCCTCTCTTAAATAAATCGAACTAATGCTTGCCAAATACTCTTACCAAAAAAGAGAAGATAATACATTCCAGCGGTATCTGATCCTCCCTTATTATATATATACATCTAAAAAATAACAACAACAACAACAACAATAATGGACGTTTAGAGGCGCTAAAAACAAAAAGTACCATATATAGCGCGTAAAATGTATGAAAAATAATTTAACATTTGCAATAATAACTACAATATTCAAGACATAAGGGAAATTAATAGTTGAGGAAAAAAGTTATGTCTTAAAGCCTGTGTATAGCTTTGGTAAAGGGTCAATAATGTGATTGATAATCGAATATCATCTAATATGACAGTCTTACTGAAGCGTAGAGACCGTTAGATATTTTTCCAACTGCACTTCTCTGAGCAAATTTCAAATATTCAAATCTTGGATATATAGCGCCCTCTCTCGGCGATGCTTGTTTTAAATTTAAAAAATTGGCATTCAAGCACTTATCTTATAAATTTAGTGATAAGATATCCAAAAGTTACAGACAAAGAACATATCTTGAAAGTTTCAGCCCATTCCATTATTTGGAATAGGATTTAATTGAAAGACAAAAACACACAGATATTTTAATTTGATCGGGTGACCCGATCAAGTTAAATTTCCATGTAAAATCGCAAAATTTATCCTGTAAAACACATTTTCATTTTATATCCTCCACATCATAACTGTTATAGGGCATATCCATTCATATTATCTAGCAATGAATTGGAATAGTGATAGGTGCATTTTGGTGGATTTACCAAAACTATACACAAGCTTTAAGGGAAGATTTGATGTCAAGAATACTGGAAGCATTTCTTATTGGAAGAGGGATAGCATTCCAAGTCTTGGCAGCTGCTATACAGGAAAATATTTGGGTCAGAGGAGAGTTTCGACAAGGAAGTCTGCATGTGTCAGTAATTGAAATGAAGATTACGAGAGGGTGTGTTTACTTTGATAGTCATTGTTTAGCTACACATTTTCAAAATGATATAAGTGAACATGATGAATGAGGTGGACTGATTATAAACAGTTTTACTGAATTCTCTTTCGACCCCTTTTTCAATTATTCTTATTTTCATTTTTCTTTTTTCTCTTAAACATTCAAGTTCTGATTTTAGCGACAGGAAAACCATAGTGGGTTGTTAATCCTTTCTACCAACCACGCCCCAGCCCTCTAAAAAGTCACAAACTGTAAAGGTCGGTTTATAATTATTGTTAATTTGGTGAAAATTAAAAATAATCTAGACTAATTATTGTGGAATGCGTCATTTTGCATAAATAGCGACAGCAATTATTTTTTTTTAATGGCTCATCGCGGTTTGCTTGGTATGTTTATCTTTAATTATTATCTATTTTTGATTAGTATGCATACAGTACCATCATCATAAATGTTTACACTTTCATCCAATTTTGAGATTGTTGTTCATGCATGAATCCTGTTTCCGGGAGGTATTTAGCTTCCTGATGAAGGGTTTTCTTTGTGATCTCTTTAATTAGCAAACAAAAGCAAATCGCTATATTCCATTGCTTACATTCCGCAAAATATTAAAATGCATTCTTCAAGATATTAATGTGAATATTATAGAATTACATTCTGCTTATTGAACACTATTGAGTAATCAATATTTTGTTTGCTTCATGTGCATTTTCCAATATTGTTAACCAAATAGGAGTATATCCTACACTGTAAAACTGCGGTGTTAAAACTGACACCAATTGGTGTTGATAGAGGACCACACCCCGAGGTGTTAAAATTACACCCTAGAGATTAAACATAACACCAAAGAGTGTAAATGTAACAACAAAAGGTGTTGTAATAACACTTATATGTGTAAAACTAACACCACGAATTTAACACCGGTGTAAAATAACTAATGTTGTCCTCTATGTACACCGGTTAACACCACAATTTTTGCTATGTATGTAAAGCTTGGCTCAGGTATATTTATTGGTGTTGTATTCAAAGTAGTAGAACTTGACTTGGTTTTTGCGAATCCTTCAGGAGACCTGAAAGTTGTTTTGGTAGACCTTTATAGGAGTACTCCGGGCCAGAAATATTTATATGTAAATGAATAGAGTAACATTCACTGAGAAAATGCCGAAAATGTCATTAAAATCTGATAACAAATAAAGGAGTTATTTGATATTAAAGTTTATAGCAGTCACGGTGTTTTTGTGAAAACAGTTGTATGCACGCCGTCATGAATATTCATTAGGCAATGTTAGGCGGGCTGATGATGTCATATCTCCACTTTCCAAGGTTCCAAGATTTTTTAGGTCTCCGAGGACAAAATTTGAATAAGCATAATGTCATGTAATTAAAAGCAAAGAACAAGTTCGGGAAATGACATCATCGTTTTGCTAATTTGAGTAATCATGAAGACATCCATAGAACTGTTACACATTCTAAACATATTGGGTAAAAATGCTCCATGATGGTAATTATGTGTCTAACCAACATTGGACATTTCTTTTGGGCATTTTCATTAATCCAGTGTGTGGAAGCGTCGTGGTGTAGCGGTTCTGACTCTCGCCTTGTAATCAGAGGGTCGTGTGTTCGAATCCCACCATGGCCTAGCGTCCTTTGGCAAGGCGTTAATCCACACTTTGCCACTCTCCACCCAGGTGTTAAATGGGTACCCGGTAGGATGTGAAAGCCTAAGTATAGTATGCCTAGCAATTGAGTCTTGGAACTCTTGTTGAAATGGTCCCCAGGGAGTGGAGAAGTTGCATACATTGTATGCGGGCATGCAAGGATCCAATGACCAGGGTAATAATATGTCTGTAAAGCGCTTGACGTCGTTCCGACGTATTAAGCGCTATATAAATGCGGAATATTACTATTATTACTATAAGAAATTTTCCCATTCTAAAGTAATTGCTGCTTATTTCTTGACCTTACTGGACAATATGCTTCCCGCAATGGGCAAAATACTGCCCGAAATTGGTTGGACACATTTTTACCCTTATGCTGGTATTTTACCCAATATTCTTTGTTCAAGTCATATCAATTTCAGACTGGAGTACCCTATAAGTTCTTCTATAAAACTGGAAGGGATACGAAGTGGTAGAACTCGGCCACCGCACAACTTACGACTGTTCGCGATCCGATTTTGGAACAAATTGCATTTTGCTCATTATCTGAAAATGTGAATGGAACATATTATTATATTCGAGGTTAAAATTAATTGAAAGAATACTAACATAACCATTTTGAAAGATTGCAAGCCTTTATTTTGGAGTAAAGGCCAAATTAGTTTAAAATCGTAGCCAATCGTACGACTGCTATGACGTCATTACGACTAGATATTAATTTCGCGTTTATTCTAAGAAGGATGATAGCATAGTCACGGATTTGAACATAGGTATTCGTACGATGATTTAGAACATTACACAGTAAGATATTCCATGTCTTGATATTAGCATCAAATTCTACTACATTTTATTCTGAAATCAGGTGGCAGACCTATCGTAAGGCATGTAAGGTGTGCGGTCGCCTCAACACATACAGCCCATTGAAGAACATGCAGAAAGAGTTGTGATTAAACGCAACTCAAACAATCTTGCGCAACTTGATTTTCAGCCAATAAATGCAACTCTTTCTGCAAACAGACCCTGAGTAGGCTTTAAAGTTGTAGTAAAGCTGGCAGGACCGGATGTGGTAAACCTTACAAATGCACGACGGTTAGCAATAGTTAGCAGTACGGTTGCAATCTAAATGCAGTTACAGGCCAAATGTCGCATGTTAACTTAGGCAGGGGGAGGAGGACCGATCATTGTTGTCATGGTCGTGGTAGAGGCAGTTGTAGGTGTTGCGGTGGTTGTGGTGGTGGTGGTGGTCGTTGTTGTTGTCGGTTCTGGTCGTTGGACTATCTCTTCAGATGAGCTCGATGAGCTCGATGAAGAACTAGATGAAGAGCTAGATGATGAGCTCGAGTCACTCCTTCTGTTCCGCGCCTGCCAATGCCCCAGACTTCTCGCTTTAGTTTAGAATAAAAAAAATCAAACATATAGGCCTACGGATCCTTTAAAGAGCCATCGACTTGAACATTTGGCGATATTGAAATTTAATAAATTGAAATTGAAAAGGGAGATACTTTATCTTGCCATGTCGACATAATAACCTTATTATGTTGACAAGGCGAGATATGTTATCACGCCAAGTTGATTTATAGAAATTTATAAATATAAGTCGACATGGCGAGATACGGTATCTCGCCATGAAATTTATTTGTTGACATGGTGAAATATCTCTCCAAGTCGGCTTACAAAATATTGTATGTCAACATGGTGAGGTATGAAGTGTCCAAGGCCCGGCGAGAGTCCAAATATCTTGCCAAGTTGACATATAACTTTTTATTAGTCGACTTGGCGAGATATCGTATCTCGCCATGTCGACATAATAAGGTTATTATGTCGACATGGCAAGATAAAGTATCTCGCCAAGTCGTCAAGTCGATGGCACGTTAAAGCCTCCGTAAACATAAGATCACACAGTGATCGCAGAAGCAGATTTACCAAACTTAGTGTCGGGTATGCTAACCTCACATTCACTTTGTTTTATTTTAGATTAAAAAGAGAAAATCTCCCCCCCTTCTACTTCTCCCCTATTGGCACGAATACATACTGTATATATGGTATAAAAAGTCACTAATCATCTTTTTCTTTTATAATTATCTGACTTGTTTTTCCTGAAGATGGAAATATATCACAATTCGAATTTGTTGAAAGCACCAAATATTTGAGCAAAATTTTATGCCATATATATATATATATTTCAATATTCTAGTCTATTTTTTATTTTATTTCTCAACTCAATGAAACAGCATAGGAAATAATTATACAGATATAAAATGATAAACATACAAATCAATACAATAATTGAACCAATATATTTTATGCATTTACACACCGGCATTTTTCTTACTCAGCTGAACCTTTAAAATATGATGATCCACCAAACATAATCAGAGTATACCACCTTGCCCCTAACAAAGCAACATTTAAAAAAATATGGAATAACACTAATGGTGGGGATAAAAGCCCTTCTGGAAATAACACAGAGTCATGTACAGTGTATTCATAATGTGCTCACGTCTGCACAAACAATCATGACATATAGTGAACTGAACGTATGATTTACCGATGGAATTGTGGAGATATTAACGCAGAGCATTTCTATTGTAACAAGTAGGCTTGTGTCGAAACAGAAAAATAAATCGGACAAATAATGAGAAGGTTATGTGCATTTGACTATAGCAATCACTGATGCTACGGAGATCCTCCCATTGGTAATGCGACAAGGATGTGTGATGTCACATGTGAACAACTTTTTTTCTTTGATGGACAATAAAATACACCCAAAATGTCTCTTTTGCTTTTTCTCATGGTGATACAAACTCTTTATCAATTATGTATTCTTTAAAAAATCTGTATTGCATGCCATCCGATAGAAAGAACACATGATCTACAGAGAAGATGTGCTAAAACAGGCCGTTTAAGTGAAATATATACTAAAGTATAATGGGGAGAGTTGTTAACAAGTGACATCACACATCTTTGTCGCATTCCAATGTGAGGATCTCCATAGCAATAGTGATCGCAATATTCAAATGCTCATAACTTTCTCATTATTTGTCCGATTTTTCTCAAACTTTCGTTGATCTGTTTCGTTGATTTTTCTTTTTTTTTCACAGAAGCTATCTGGTTCTAAAGGTTTCATTTTCATTAAAAAGGTTAAAGGTGAATGAAACCATTGGAACAAGATAGCTTGTGTGAAAACAGAAAAATCAAAGAAACAGATCAACGAAAGTTTGAGAAAAATCGGACAAATAATGAGAAAGTTATGAGCATTTGAATATTGCGATCACTAATGCTATGGAGATAGCAAATTGGCAATGCGACAAAGATGTGTGATGTCACTTGTGAACAACTCTCCCCATTACTCTAGTATATATTTCACTAGAATTGCCTCTTTTATCACATCTATCCATAAATCATGTGTTCTGTCTACATGAGGGCATGTAATGCATATTTTTTAAGAATACATCATGGATAAAGAGTTTGTATCATCATAAGAAAAAGCAAAAAGAGACATTTTGAGGGTATTTTATAGTCCACCAAAGGGAAAGTTCTTCATCAGTGACATCACACATCCTTGTCGCATTGCCAATGTGAGGATCTCCATAGCATTAGTGATTGGAATATTCAAATGCTCATAACTTTCTCATTATTTGTCCGATTTTTCTCAAACTTTCGTTGATTTTTCTTTTCAATTTTTCACACAAGCTATCTGGTTCTAAAGGTTTCATTTTCATTAAAAAGGTTAAAGGAGAATGAAACCATTGGAACAAGATAGCTTGTGTGAAAACAGAAAAATCAAAGAAACAGATCAACGAAAGTTATGAGCATTTGAATATTGCGATCACTAATGCTATGGAGATAGCAAATTGGCAATGCGACAAAGATGTGTGATGTCACTTGTGAACAACTCTCCCTATTACTCTAGTATATATTTCACTAGAATTGCCTCTTTTATCACATCTATCCATAAATCATGTGTTCTGTCTACATGAGGGCATGTAATGCATATTTTTTAAGAATACATCATGGATAAAGAGTTTGTATCATCATAAGAAAAAGCAAAAAGAGACATTTTGAGGGTATTTTATAGTCCACCAAAGGGAAAGTTGTTCATCAGTGACATCACACATCCTTGTCGCATTGCCAATGTGAGGATCTCCATAGCATTAGTGATTGCAATATTCAAATGCTCATAACTTTCTCATTATTTGTCCGATTTTTCTCAAACTTTCTTTATTTTTATTCTTTGATTTTTCTGTTTCTACACAAGCCTATTTGTTCCAAAGGTTTAATTTCACAGTGGACACTTCTACAACCATGACAGCGCGTTCGCATAAGGGAATTTGCTTAAATCTTGTCTCCGCTGTATGAGTTTTCAGTGTGTATATCATGGACGATGTTACTCAATCTATCAAAATACTAAAGTTTAAAGGTCAAGTCCACCTCAGAAAAATGTTGATTTGAATCAAAAGAGAAAAATCAGACAAGCAATGCTGAAAATTTCATCAAAATCGGATGTAAAATAAGAAAGTTACGACATTTCAAAGTTTCGCTTATTTTCAACAAAATAGTTATATGTACGTGCCAGTTACATCCAAATGAAAGAGTCGATGATGTCACTCACTCACTATTTCTTTTGTTTTTTATTGTTTGAATTATACAATATTTCCATTTTACGAATTTGACGATTGATTAGGACCTCCTTGCCTGAAGAACAAAATGTAAAAAAAATGGAATTCCACGTGTTCAGGGAGGAATGAAACTTCATTTCACATGACAATGACGAGAAAATAAAAATATTTCATATATCATAATAAAATACAAAAGAAATAGTGAGTGAGTGATGTCATCAACTCTCTCATTTGGATGTAACTGGCTCGTTCATATGACTATTTTGTTGAAAATAAGCGAAACCTTAAAATGCCATAACTTTCTTATTTTACATCCGATTTCAATGAAATTTTCAGTGTTATGCTTGTTGATATTTTTCACTTTTTATTCAAATCAAGTTTTTGTTGGGGTGGACTTGTCCTTTATAACAAAGGGGAAACTTCTGTAGTGTGGATTTGTAGGGATTTCCCCATATCAATGGATTATCTAAAGATGTGATTTTTACCACAGTTCAACAGCTCAAATTAAGACACTGTGAACACTGTCTCTGTACACTTCAACAGTGATGATATATTTAACACTGCGTTCACATAAGATGTGAGTGTCAAAGCTAACAGTGTGGCAATGATTTCACACTGTGGATACTACTGTATAGTGTGAATTTACAAAGTGTGTCCATAGAGCTGTTAGCTCCATGGTGTGTCCATATGATGGACTGTCTGGAGCCTGGATTTTTTCACACTATGGAGACCTACACTGAGGGTGAAGTGTGTTCAAACAGTGACCTATTATAAGAATGTATTTCACACGCTGTTAAAATACTCAAATTTGAATAGTGTGAAAGAGATCTCACACTATGATCCACTTCCCGAACACACCATGAGACACTGTATTCTTTCCCACATGGAAAAGATCGGGTTTCGATATTGGTTGATTGATTTTAACTTACCACAAACTGATGAAACCAGTAGCGAAAATAGGAAAACAAATTTAACAATATTCGTCATTTTTTCTCGCTGAGTTCTTTGGATGTGTACTTGACTCTCAATTTATCAGAAACAGTCGGCTCCAGAATAGTCTTCAGGATAACTTTTAACCATGAACATCAGCTTGGAAATGACATCATAGCGTTAACTCCAATCATCTGTGCTTCCTTTATAAATGAAATAAGGGGAAATGTTTTGAAAAGTCAAATTGGATTGATATTTTTCGGATAGGGGAATGTATATGACTTCAGCATGTTCAGAGGTTGAATAAACAAACCATTACTCATTAACCTATAACAAAAAAACTAGGACATGTTCACATGTTTCCTGATCTGCTTTGCCGCATGTAGACCTTCTTTCGGGGGGGGGGGGGCAAGACGATTAGAACATTTTTTAAGAAACTCGAAAAGAGAGAGCAAAGAGAGGAAGCGGAGCGGAGCTATACGGTTATTTTGGGCGCTTTTGCATTTTTTTTTGCAGTTGAAGTTAAAAATTTCGTGCATACTTTTTGTGAATTTTGTGAAAATTTTAGTTGAATTTACATATTGGGGGAGGGGCAAATGCCCCCCCCCCCCCCGCCATGCCCCCCCCATCTAAGACCACGTTATTCAATTTTAGAGGGGACCATTTGGAATTAACAACTATTTCCGAGCACTTGTTTAGTCTGAATTTTATTTATTTATTTCATCTGAGTAAAATTATTTATTTCCAAAGAGTTGTAGAATTAATTGTAAGAGCATTTCGTTTTATCGATTTATTGCACTGCATGTTTCTTTCTTTTATTTTGTTACTGAATATTCTAATCAGTTCATATCTCACATTACCCTCCCCTATATAAAACGAAAGAACATTACGCAAAAGAATGACTTTCTCGTTCTAATCCAATGAGAGATAATTGCTTAAAAACAATACCGTGTTTGTATACTGACAGTAATCTGGCCTCATTTAACAAGAATTGAAACCTCAAATACAGTCGACATATATATATTTTCTTTGTCCTTGCATATTCGTTCAATCAACCATAGATATTTCGCTTAATCATTTGATTTGTCTGTTTGTTTATTCATTCCACCGTTCTAATAATTGGTCAGCCAATGATGAACAGGAAAATCAGGAGAACGGTTGATTGGCGTTTATAATGATATCATCATATTTGTTTGGCCCAATTGCGCTCGTAAACAAATCCCCGTACGAACTTTCCTTCGAAGGGATCACTTTGTCCAGAAAAAAAAACTCGACCATGGAAGTAGAATGGGTCGGCATCTCCTTCTTAAAAATAAGAAAATGTATTTTAAAATTACTTCGCCGTCCTAAATAATGTTGACAGGGCGAAGTAATTTTAAAAACACATTTTCGTAGTTTTGGGGTAATAATATTACTTTCCCAAGAGGAATTAGAGCGCATCCCGCAAACTCCTAGTTGACGAGGGGCCATTGATCAGAGTGTAACAACCCAACCGTACTATTATTGAACGGCCTATTTCGATGCTAAAAACTCAAAAGGACCCTATCTAGAGAGGGCGCCATACTTTACCGGAGCATGTGAAACATCAATCGGACTTATAACCGGAAACTAATCCTCAGCCATATGCAGTTTCTCCCAAAATATCAGTATTTTGATTGGTATAATGTTTAAAACGACAAGATACTAATTATGGTAATTGTCACACCTTTCATTCATTCACTCCAATATATCTATTCAATTAATAGGTTAAAATGTATTTACAAATATACTGATATATAATGCATAAAGACACAAAAACAGAATTAATTCATGAATGATGAGATACTTCAAAAGACACGTGAATTATATAATAATAATATAATAATCCGCTTTTATATAGCGCATAATGCATCGGAACGACGTGTCTAAGCGTTTTCATCGTGTGCATATCCTCCACTCCCTGGGGAGTATTCCAGTCAATCGCCTGTGAGGCTCACACAGTACTGGACAAGCTACAATGACTTTCACAACCTATACCAGGTACCTATTTAGCACCTGGGTCGAGAGTGGCAAACTGTGGAGTATCGCCTTGCCATTAATGCTATGTCATCATGAATACAATTTAAAAAAATAATAATTTTTCAATCCATATTTCGTTCGGTAAGTGCTTGCGCAACGTTATACAACATATAGCTATCGTGAAACCGGGCCCACGCAACATAAATCTGAATCAGAAGCCGCATATCTGTCACATCGATTTCCAGTCGTGGATCAATCATTGAGCCCGGGGGCAATGAGCGCAGACTCGTGATCGGCAAATCGAACTGAAAACAATTTTTTCACAACAAATCTCTACAGCATCCGTTTCTCGCTTATCGGTTTATCATCATAAAATGGTTTTTGCCATGAAAATTCAACAGATGCCTGTATATTTCAAGAAAATAATATGGGTTACTGACGGTTGTGAGATGTCATTTTCATTACATTAATGAAATAAAACAATATTCATGCCGCAGTTGTTCGAGTAAATCTAGAGAGAACATACATTGATTGCATCGTTTCTTCAAGCATTGCAAGATGTAGGCAGTATTACCTTATTTCGCAAAAGTTTTGACAAGGTTGAGAAAGTTTCGCAAAATGTTCTTTTGAGTACTTGCTGACTTCATCGAAGATTGCAATTCCGTCACAATCCACGAGCAAAATAATCAAGGATGTGTAAATAGGACTAGATTAACTATCAAAAGGTAAGAAATTACAAAATGTGTTTGATTTCATTAGTCAATTTTTGTATAGTGGTTAGCTTTCTAGTCTCAGTATTTGTTAAATATATACTCTATGTAGGTATCCATTTATTTAAAACATTAAAAATGCATGTTAAGTTTTAAAAAGGGGGGGGGGGGGATAAAGGCAAATATGCATGCGGTATAGCATTGTGATTTTATTAAGACAAATATCGCAATTAATCATTTCATTTTGTTATTGAAAGCAAGGGTTTTAATAATTCTCCATTACTATTTATCTGTCCCTTGTTGCGTTGTGTTTCACTTGTTAATTCAACAGAATTAATTTCTGATGTAAAGTGATAACAAAGCTCGAATCAGCTTCTCTACGATTTTGTGTGCACGTAATCGAATGATGACAGTGGTTACTTCATAATTCCTGAATATACCACTAATCTCGCAAATCATTCTGATTACTGGTTCTAGCTAAACCTACCCAAAAGTAGGCCCGCAATAACCGAAATGAATTAATAGAATCTGTGGAATGCAATACAGTCAAGGTGTCGATCCTATTGGTGAAAGATATATATATATATTTTTTTTTTTGGGGGGGGGGTTCACTCTGTTCCACTCTCATTTCTAATTCTCATCCCTTTTCCCTCACCCCTCCCCCTCCACCCCCCCCCCCCCCCCCTCTCTCTCTTTCCAACAATCCCGCCTTCCATCTTCCTGTTTTATGTCCAAAGAGCTCTTTGATTTATTTGCGGTCTTTTGTCAGTTTCTCGAACTGGTTATCTTTTATTTACTGTTAAAAAACGAATTCAGGAGCTGTTTTATTTGTTTTTCTTTCCATGATTTCTTTCTGATTTGATTTGATTTCATTCTTGTCATTATTTTGTTTCTTTATCCTAGCTTTTCTTTTCCTTCTACTCCCCTCCTCGAATTTCATTTGAAACATTTTAAAACGTATTATAATTTCCCCATGTGTTGTTATGATTATTCAAATGTAAAAGTTTGGTTCAATTAAATTAAATTCATTTATTTATTCAACCATAAAAAGGATTTAAAAAAAAAACGTACAATATACGTTATTAACAAAGTATCAGAAAAAATAACAACAAATAGATAATTCGGAGACCCCGGGGAAGCGACGCTTATAAAGGGGTCACCCTGATATATTAATACATTACAAATAACAAGTGTGAAGAAAAGTACAATTCAGATTAATTAAAACAAATTTCACAATAAGTGAAATAATAGATAAAGGAAACATTATTTCTTGATGATCCATTCCCAGATAACCCACTTGCATTTTGGTACCAGTCCTTTTTGGAAAAGCTTCTCTTTAGAAAACGATATTTAGATGTAAATATGAATTAATATTAAGAAGATACTGATATAGAAAATTGAATTTTCTTTAAAAGGTCAATGTTATGCCTTTAAATTTTTTTCCCCCATGACTTATTGATTATGATCTCTATTTTGTCAGAGTTTCCTATTTTCCATAGATGAACCTTGGATATATGATCTCCATCTTACTGCATTTATCATCTCTGTTACATAATGAAGCAGCAGATGGTAAGTTTCTTCTTTCGATTTTTTTTCATTTCCCTTTCCTCCGTTTCCTATTCACTTTGTTTTTCCTCCCCCCCCCCCTCCTCTTAGTCATCGTTCTTTTCTTCTTTGTTTATTCTTCTTCTTTTCTTTTTATTTCTTCTTCTTCTTCTTTTTATTTTTCTTCCTTGTCTTCTTCTTAATAGTCACCGTTCTTTTCTTCTTGTTTGTTGTTGTTCTTCTTCTTTTCTTCTTTTTCTACTTCTTCTTCTTCCTCCTCTTCTTATTCTTTTTCTTCTTATTATTATTTTCTCCTTCTTCTTCTTATTCTTCTTCTTCTTCCTCTTCGACCCCTTCCTTTAATTTGAAAACTATTTTTTTCAGTTTCATGCTATTGTTATTTAAATATTTAACATTTTTGCCATTGTGCAATTGACTGTTATTATTTTCTTTTCGTGTTTTTCCCTTCAGTTTAAACACAGAAGAATAAGTGCAGGAACATTTCTCCCAAAGTTCTATACGAAACATGTGTTTCACTGAAAACAAATGGGATATTCTTAAATTGGGGATTTCTTACTTTTGGGCTGTAAATTGTGTTAGATGAGTAAATAAACCTCTCATCAATATTACTAATTAATCTTTCATTAATTGCTATATCATTGTGAAACATGTCAAGTATATACAGAACAAATTTGCATCGTTACAGCCTTGACCATGTTTACATTCAAGCTAACAAATATCGGCTGTAATGAAGTTATTCAATTTAGCCAACATTGAATGCAATCTCTAAAAAAAATAATCCAGAAAAAATGAGAACAGTGCCTCACGATGTGACCTTCACGAATCAACGCATTAAAGGAGTCAATGTTCATCTCCATGAGCCTTCCCATAATCCTATGCTAATGAGCTTCCGTTTTGCCGCTCTTACTATAGTCTAACTTCTAGACATTGAGGTTATTTTCTTAAAGTTCTCGAATGTTTTATTTGCCATAAATTTGCTTGACTTGAAATAATGGAAAATAAAACTGGCAAAATGGTGCAAATTACATCGAAATCGGACATAAAGAAGACGAACGTTCTTTTTTTCTTATATTCCCACATTTTGTATTTTTTTAAATTGAACAATTTTGTATAAGTTATGCAAATGTTGCACTTGTGATCAAACTATATTAATTGTAATCTAATTTGCGAAATAAGATAGAGAATCATACAGAGTATTTGAAATACCTGGTCATAATGAAAATTAAAGGAATAAAAAAAAAACAGACTGAAGACTTTTCTTTAAAAAACAAAGCTTTTACGCTAAAGTAAATTTTATTTTCTCATTCACTATTCATAGTGATAGATAAAGTTATTTCTGCTATCAGACTTAAAGGGAAAGTTCACCCTGAAGAAAACTTTGTTGTAAAAATAGCAGAAAAAATATCGAAAAAATATTGGTGAAGGTTTGAGGAAAATCCGTTAAAGGGGAAGTTCACCCTAACAAAAAGTTTATTGTAAAAATAGCAGAAAAAATAATAAAAAATATTGACGAAGGTTTGAGAAAAATCATCAAATAATTAAAAAGTTATTAGAATTTCAATTATTTGATTTGTGACGTCATATGCGAGCAGCATTCCTACATAGCGAATGGTAAAAAATCAATGAAATGTCATTTTCTCAGAAAATTGAAAATGGTTTTTACTGTACCTTTTGTATATCAATAGATAAATCATTTCACACCCGATCATGAATAGAAAACAAATTAAGTCATCAGCAACCATATAAAATTTGAAATTCATGCATTTTATATTACATAACACATGGGGCAGCTGCTCGTTTATGACGTCACAAATCCAAAACTTTGAACTCTAATAACTTTCTTATTCTTTAACAGATTTTCCTCAAACCTTCACCAATATTTTTTACTATTTTTACAACAAAGTTTTCTTCAGGGTGAACTTCCCCTTTAAAGAGTAAGAAAGTTATTAGAGTTCAAAGTTTTGGATTTGTGACGTCATAAACGAGCAGCTGCCCAATGTGTTATGTAATATAAAATGCATGAATTTCAAATTCTGTATGGTTCCTGATGACTTAATTTTGTTTTCTATTCATGATCGGGTGTGAAGTAATTTGTCTATTGATATACAAAAGGTACCGTGAAAAACATTTTCAATTTTATGAGAAAATGACATTTCATTGATTATTTACCATTCGCTATGTAGGAATGCTGCTCGCATATGACGTCACAAATCAAATAATTGAAATTCTAATTACTTTTTAATTATTTGGTGAATTTTTCTCAAGCCTTCGGCAATATTTTTTATTATTTTTTCTGCTATTTTTACAATAAACTTTTTGTCAGGGTGAACTTCCCCTTTAAAACTGATCTTTATTAACTTTTATCATCTTATATGTAATGGTTTGCAATAATGAACTAAAAAAAAACAAAGCAAAACTGCTCATGCTTTTAGAATTAATCGTCCCAAAATCGTTCAAAAGATAAAATTGTTTGGATGTGGAGTGTTTCATGAAGCACATCCAAAAGTGATTTCCACTAATATGTTTACCCTAAACCAAGGAGCTCCTTGCCTAAACCAATCAGACAGCAGGATTTCAGTAGCTTATAACAAATAGTCAATTAAAGTCACCGACTATATGTTTCATGAAATGTTCCCTCGCCTGAGCATTTGTTTGTGAGCCAAAACCACAAAATTAGATTTGGGAAAGCTGAGCTGAGGGGCGAAACGGTACGGGGCCGCTAGAACTAAAAATAAATGTTGGCCAAAATTTCTAACGTGTTGGCTCACGCGGGGAAAATTGATTAAGATCCCTTGCAAATGAAATAATTTTCTATGCATCAATCATCTTCAGCCATACTTTAAACAATTAGTCTGAGCCATGTCTTTAAAAAAATCGTGTGTGTTAAAGGAATTCATGAATGATAATAAGTATTTAGTATAATATAAGCTTTTAAGCTTTTCATTCGAATTAATAATATTTTCTTCAGTTCTTGCTTTTGCTTGCCATGCCTTGCCCTTCTTTCTTTTTTCTTTCTTTCTCTCTCTCTCTTCCTTCCTTCCTTCCTTCCTTCTTTCCTTCCTTCCTTCCTTCCTTCCTTCTTTCCTTCCTTCCTTCCTTCCTTCCTTCCTTCTTTCTTTCTTTCTTTCGACTAATTACAATTTCCACCTTGAACAGACTTTAACAATGGTGAAATCGGGAGAGGAAGTATAAAAAGAGAGAATAGACAAAAAACACATATCTTGATAATTATACAGTTCTATTAACCTTTGTTGAATTTCTCATATGTAAGGTTTGTTTGCTGTGTTTTGTTTTGTATTATCGGAATCAACTCAACATAATGTGACTTTTCTTTTTTAAATATCTGTATTTCATTTTGTTTATTTTCCAAAGCTCATCCAGCTGAACGCAGGATCGGATCTCTCTTCTCCGACTTGGCCCTCATCGGTGGTAGGAGATATCAGAAACGATCGGGAAGCAAGAGTGGTAGCAGCAGCGGTGGAATCAGTATTGGTAGCAGAAGTGGTAGCAGCAGCGGTAGCAGCAGTGGTAGCAGAAGTGGTAGCAGAAGTGAGAGCAATGATTCATCCGACGAGCGTTTCAGAAAGACATATCCCTCGGCAACCCTTCCTACCACAACAGTGACAGCACTTCCCAGAACCATGCCACCAAGCGTTACATCAGCTCGCACGGCGGCGACAACTCCGCTGCCACCACCACCACCAACACCACTAGAAACGACGGTGATACCCTCTATGACGCCTACAGTCCGAGTTGAAACTACGGAGCCAGCCACTTCGACGACAGCCACTCCTTCGACGCAGAAAGCAACGGCAACTCCCATCACATCCAGCTCTCCAACCACACCTACCACTCCCACTACACCAACCACTTCAAAGACAATTACAACAGCTACAACGCCTACAATCCCAACCACTCCTACAACTACTACCATCCCAAAGACCCCTACGACGCCAACGACATCAACTACCCCTACGACTACTATGCCAACAACAACGACGACGCCAACTACTCCTAAAACACCTACTACTACCACGACACCTACGACTCCTACCACACCAACTACTCCTACCACACCTACGACCCCTACAACACCTACGACTCCTACAACACCTACGACACCAACCACGCCTACAACACCGACGACACCTAAGACAACTACCACACCAACTACTCCTACAACTCCTACGACACCAACAACCCCTACAACACCGACGACACCTACGACTCCTACAACACCTGCTACTACGACGACACCTACGACCCCTACGACACAAACTACCCCTTCGACTCCTACCACACCTACCACTCCACCAAGTACTACCATGTGTATACGTCGAGGAGATATCTGCCCAGGAGAGTGATACTAAATGGGGGGATAATTGGAGCAAATTAAGAAAAAACACTGAAAAGTTTAATCTCATAAAGAACAAAGGAATCTGTGACCAAATGCTGGAAGGGGTATGATTTTAGCTTTTCAAGGCTCGGAAACTATTTTTCATTATCCGAACAACACACTGCCTCCATTGGAGCTAAGTGCATGTAGGAATTTTGCATGCGTAGCATTGTTAAACATAGCTCACATAATTGCACTGCAAGAACTCCAGTGTTGATTTAACACCAGGCCGGAATCTATATCTGTCCATACCAGAGAAGTGTTACACAACACCAGTTTGGTTTTGGTCTAACACCAGATATGTGTTTATACAACACGAATTAGTATTAAAAGAGCATCAGTTTGATTCCAACCTGGTGTTATTTCAACACTTTTCTGGTGTGGTTATATATAGATTCTGGGCTGGTGTTAAATCAACACCGGAGTTTTTGCAGTGTGGTCCTAAATTGGCCAGTTTTATTGCTGCTATAATATTGTAAGCTGTACGCCTGCTTAAACCCCCTCGTGCGAATTGTTAGACAAACCTGATCGAGAAAGTTTACCAATTTTTTTGTTTGTATTTATGAGCTTTTTGAGCTTTCGTCAATCACCTGGAATTTATTTCTAAAATATATATATCGCAGATATCAATTATAGAAGCAGAATTTCATGAACATAATTATTCACCATTGAAAAAGACAATCGCCAAAGTAAAAGACGTTTTATTGTAAACCGCCCGCCCTTGTGCTTTGCCCCCCCCCCCTGTTTTTACACGTTAAGCAGCTGAAGTAATATCCTAGTACATGCATGTATGACTTTCTGATATATTTTTGGGGAGTAATATTGAATTAATATGTGAATATTAAAATATGCATATTTATTATTGTTTAAGCTCATTCGTATGTATGTTTGTGTACCTGCGTGAATGTTAGTAGAATAATTGTTTCTGTAAAATTCAAATCGTATTTATTTCTTGACAAGCTATTATTGTATGTCATTCGGCTTCTGTCACACAAATGATAAAATAACAAGCGTATGAAACTGTTAATATCAAACAACCGGTTTGTTTATATTCTCTTCATACAACGCTGACTTAAAAAAAGCAGCTTGCATTTTGCAAAGCATGTTAATATTATTGCCTTCATTTAACGCTGAATTAAAAAATATGCTTGTTGATATTTTCTTTTTCAACGCTGAATTAGAAATAAAAAAACGATGAATCATGTTTACTTACATTGTTTTTAATCGTCTTTCAATTGTGGGAATTCGTTTCTATTCATTTGTTTTTTTTTAAGCGTATAAGCGTTAGGATTGAGTAGATTGTGAATATTTGAGCTCTTTATGAGGGGATAGAGAGAAGAGGAGGCAGAGAAATAGAGGGAGATAGGAAATAGACAAATATGTATGTAGATAGATGGATAGATAGATGGGTGGATAGATAATGATAGACAGATGAATATATAGATAGGAAGGTAGATAGATAGACAGACAGACAGACAGATAGATAGATAGATAGATAGACGGACGGACGGACGGACGGACGGACAGACAGACAGACAGATAAATAGATAGATAGATAGATAGAGTGATAGATAGAGTGATAGAGAGGGAGAAAGGGGGTAGAGAGATTAAACGACAATAAGAAAAAGGAAATAAAGAAGGAAATTTTCAAAAAGGTGGAAGAAATTGGATTTCCTTTCCTTAAAATGGAGATGATAGGAGAAAGGTGAATACGTGGAACAAGGGAGAGCGTATTAGAAGGGAAATTATGAAAAATGAGAGAAAAAGTGATTTATGAGGAAGAAAATAATTTGACAAATAATAAGAAAATTTGAAACAGTGGAGAAAAAGGGGTGATAGTAAAATATCAGAAAGAAAGTAATGAAAGTGAAATGAAATAGATCAACCCCAGCAAATAGGTACGAAATAGAGTGGGGGTGATTCAAGGTGTTGATTGAAACTCTGTGTGCAACAGAGCCAAAGGTTGGAAAACAAATTATAAATTTTGAAAAATAACTGTATGCTTTTGATTACTCGTCCAGGAAATACAGTGACTGGTAAAATCAAGATTTAATAAATGGGCGGGGGGCTGAAACTGAATTCATTGTTTAGCGCTGTTTACAAGCTGAAAGGGGAGTAACGAACAAAATGTCGAGCCAAAAAGTTAGTGGGTCTGTGTATAAAATTGCTAAAACATAATTTTCCACATAAAAAAAAACTGTTAAACATAAACAAACGTCTTTACCTAACAATCATGCCAATTGCGTAAAACTTTGGGCATTGGGATCCGTCCATGATTAAACATTTCTATTGGTAAATTTATTATTATCTAAGGTTTATAACACCACCACCGGTATCTCCTCATCTTTTTCTTCCTCCGCTGATCCCGGAGATCTACAGCTGGTTGCTGTATTGTTGCATAAATAATTATAAGAGCACAAAGCACTTCCTCAGAGTAGTATCGGTGATACAATACAATTACACATTCAAGAGAGAGAAGAGAGAAAGGAGGTACGAAAGATGTGGATCTTGTGCGGGAAGAGTAACAGTTTAGTGGTCAGCTTGTCTTGCATGGAAGAAGATAGTTTTGGGTAGACAGGTACTAGTACCTTCGAATTCATAGTACCTTCATCATACCTTCCACCCAGGTTTTGTTTACATGATTTTAGGGATTTCCCCCTCATTTCCTTTGATTTGGCGATAGAGGGCGTTTTACCGAAACGGGGAAAAAAATCGACCGTCCACAACATTAATTAATTCACATGATCAACCGAGCAGCTGTCACAAGTTTGTTGTAAAAAACAAACACAAAACATACATTGTAAACTCAATCACAAAGCGGAGACGAGTCCGAAGATGGATATTTTCAGAATCTTCATATACTTCGGCTTCATTCTGAATGTAGGTCCCCTGTTTTGCAGTGCCACGTCGAGTCCGGGAATCGAAGCGGTTTTCAACAAAACTTACTCGGGAAAGGTATCGGAAGGGAACGATATGCTGTACACGTTCACACACAACACGTCCGTGGTACGTATGCAACCCGATTGATATCTAAATGATGATTATAGGAATAACGCATTCCGCGGAGTTGTTTAGCGAGTATGCAGTGCACGAGAGGTTTCTTCTGAGCATGCGCACTCCGGCGAGTGTGGAGTGTGCATGCGAAGAAGAAACCTCGCTCGAGTGCACTGCATATCGCTGAAAAACGACGGGTAAATGCGTTATTCCTTTTATAAGATGGCTAAGTAATTTCGAACGCAATTTTAAGCACCTTATATGAGAAGAAAAGATAATGAAATAGATCTAAATCACATATCAAAATTTTGAACTTGCACTTACCGTGGGTTAGACAATTTGGGTGCGTGCAATTCGCACGGGCGTGCAGGGATAGACACTTTTCGCGAATGATCACGTGGTACGCTTTGACCAATCGGCAAGCTGCAAATTATTTAGCCATCTTATAAAATGTTCTTTCGATGCCTGGGGGGGGGGGGGGCTTGGAGCGGGCTTATTGTAAAAGGGAGGGTCCTCGGAACAGGCTTTGGAACTACAAATTTTTGTCATGTTTTGTAAAAGTTTTACAAAAACGTTAAACGGCATGAACGGGTCCTTGGATTCGGAAGGAAAGGGTCGCCTAGTACTACTACTGGCTACAGAGTAAGTGCGTATACATGCATCCCTCGCCCTCGGCTCTACGCTACGGAACGTGCATGCAGCTAGCCTGGCGGCACGGGCGCCGGGTGCACCAGTCGTGCCAGTGCATTATACACCCCCCTGTAGCGATGTAACTTACATGTACCGTAAGGGCACTAATATTCAACCCGTTTGGAGAGTTTCCTCAAAATATATCTGTATAGGCCTATAGGAATATAAAATTTACCTGAATTTCAAACCCGCCTTATTTCCAAGAGCAATTGCTGGTCATTCCTTTTCTGTTATTTTTTCTTCAACCCGTAGACTGTGTGCACAGGCGATCGAATTTACGGCGATGGTTTTTCGCACTAGTATTCAATCCGTCGGCACTAGTATTCAACCTAGCAATGAAAGAAGACCCTGTCTCTCAATCTGCCCTTGTCCCATCCGACTATGGACTACCGGTACTCCGGTAGACCATTTGAGATGAGACCAAACACGGAAATAATCAAAGCCAGAGACTTACATAGATCTAGATCTAATTTAGCAATCTAAACCATTTTAAGATTCGCTATCTATCCTCACTAGGTTGAATACTAGTGCCATTCAGTGCAAAAGGCCATCGCCGCATAATTTGATCCTCCACGCACACAGTCAACAGATTGATAATGAAAATACAGACAACAGACTACCCTGGAAATAACAAATGTATGAAATTAAGATAAATTCCCTATTTCTAAATATTAGGGGGAATATGTCAAAATCTTTGAATCATGCCGGGTTGAATACTGGTGCCCATGGATACGGTATGTAAAGAGATGATTCAGGTCACTGTATTTGGAATGGGAATCACCTTTTCAAAATTTTGATTCTTGTTGACCTAAACTTTTGACAAAAATGAATGAGAATCTGCAAAAATCTTAAGTTCTACCCCACCCAATCAAGGATTCATTACATGCCGCCACGCACAGAAAAGTCAAGCAATAGAAGTCGTGTGTTGTGGACACCAGAACTAGAAGTGAGATCCCAGCACCCATGACCCACTAGTTAGAAATCCACTGCCAGGCGCTGTTCATGGTGCGAGGTTACTAGTATACCTAATAGTACCTCGCAATACATGTGAATGGTTCAACCCTGAAGGAGGCAGATGTATTGTAACCTTAAGAAGAAGAAGAGAAATTGAGATGACATGCATCGTTTCTTTTCCTCCTAGAAAAATATATGTTATGAATGTCAACGTTGACGGTTTTAAAAGCCCTTTAAAATCCACTCAAGGGTTCATTACATGCCAGCGCGCACAGAAAAATCAAGCCATAGAAATCGTGCGTTGTGGACACCAGAAGTAAGATCGCAGCACGCGCGACCCACTAGTTAGAAATCCACTGCTAAAATGCCAAACGCGGTTCATGGTGCGAGGTTAGTATACTAATACTAACCTCGCAATACATGTGAGTGTTTAAAATCTAGATCATGCATTCCTTTGAAAGAGAGTCAGCATCATGTTAAAATGAAGCTAGATGGGACTTATAGTACAGTGCCGGCTGCACAGAAGGGTTGTTAGCCTATCACATCGCCTGGTATATATTTGGTTCCCAAGACCCTGAGTTTTACCCTGGTGGTCAGATCCTTACAATGTAGATGTCCATTTCAGGGTTTTGTGAGGCACACCCCCATCAAAATAATTTCACTGCCCCCCCCCCAGGTTTTGATCCTCTGGGCCAAATTATATACGTACGGTAGCAGACTCTATGCTCTAAACAGCCCTACAGGGTCTATACATAATTTACTAAACTCAGTGTAAAATCTTATGTGATGATCAATGTACATGTATAAATTAGGCCCTCTTGTGTAAAAATGAAGTGAGTGAATTGACTGTGCTAGCCTCGATAGGCCCTTCCTCGCCAAAATTTAGATCTACATATATATTTTGTTCTTGTTTGTTGATGTCAGGTATAACACCTGTTCAGTGATAAATTTAATTTATTGTCTTGATAATGATAGAATTGACAATTTTTGACACTTTTTATGATTATTTTGATGTGTACATTGCATTATGCACATTCTGTTTGCTCTATTTTCTAGAACTACTAGACCTAGGTACATACATGTACAGGTAATGGTCAGAGCTGCTGCAAGCATAGCCTATAATCTAGACCTAGGCTGCAGTTATAAGCCAGTTCGTAGTTCCTTTCTGCGCATGATCAAAATATTCTGCGCATGATCAGAGGAATGTCATTTGTACGAAAGTGAAATGGTGGTTTAAAATCTAATGAGATAAGCACCAACTTTGATCTCTTGCTTATTCATATATTCAAGATTTTGAATTGTCGTTTTCATTTACATCCACGAAAAAACAACAATGCTTCCACGAACGACTGGTATTTCACAGTTTGTCAAGTACATTGTACAACATGCTATGATATGCATTCAAAGTAGGAAATAAAAATGCAACAAATACCTTTATAAAGTGTTCATTGGTGTGCACCTAGTCTATTCAATTTCTTCATCCTGATATGTAAGGCAAGCTTACGTAATATCTTGCTTTGAAATCTGCCTATCATAATGAAAGAAATGAAAGGTCATTTGACCAAAATTGTCCATGAAGTAACTACGAACTGGTCTATTGTCTTTGAACGCAAGCGATACGTCTGATCTGGCAAAGACTACGCATTGTGGCTGCATTACACCCCTGTCTGCCCAACTAATATTCATATGTACGGTATTCATCTCGTCATTTGACGTGTTGTGGTACTACATGTGCAATGTATGTTGTGGTATTATGCCCCCGCCACCAACCCCCTCCCCCCGCTGCCTACAGCCATGCAACAAGAAAAAGACAAATTCTTAGTATCATATTGAATGTGTTCATAATACAAGGTAGAGTCATTGATTTTTTTCTGTCACTCAAAGCAATATGATAATTTGCCAGTGAAGGTTCTCTGTAAATAGCGAAAACAAACAAATTGTCTTTAAAAAGTAAAATTAGAAACTTAGATTTAATGTGTATCAGAGTACAGTCCTTCGTTGTAACTTTCAACATTTTGTAGAATTAAGATGAGATACAAAAGTTTCTTTGACACCTACGTTCTAATCCTGGTGAATGTGCGCAGCCAAATTGTTCTGTTTGCAACCAATGAAGATACAGTACCAGAGCTGCCAAGTAGTACTGATTTTCAGTATTTAGTACTGAAAAGTGAGAAAAATACTGATAGTTTAATGTAAAATACTGATTTCTAAAGTTTCAGCTTTATGTGTTGTCCTATAGTACAGTGTATTTTTCTTTTAAATACAGATTTCCTCACCGAAATACTGATTTTCAACTTTAAAATACTGAAATGTTCTTTTTCAGGTTGGCAGCTCTGCAGTAAATACAGAATGCATCAACACTTTGCAGCGTAATTGCGACCAAACAGACAGGAAGAATATGGCTGCGAACACCTACTGGGGTCATAATGGTTCAGGGCAATAAATCAAGCAAGAATAATAATAATAGTATCATGTGAAGAAAAATTTATCTTGATATTAAAAAGGAAATGTCGGCCCATCAAGCTTGGATCTATGACGTTATTGAATTTCTTATGTACATGTATTTCTTTAAAATTGCACTGGTACAGTCTTTAATACTTGTAGTACTTTTAAAGGTTATAAAAGATTGCACTATTGTGTTCATTCCATGCTTGGGTGAATCCTGAACTTCAAACCTTGTTTTCTCCTAAAAAATAGCTCTCTGGTGAATGTCTTTCACAGTACATGCACATTCAATTATCAAGAACTTGTGTTGGTTATTGTTATTCATTTTTGACAAATTATATGTGATTGTAACAGGCATACATGTAGGGTGTGCTCTTACAAACTGAAAAAAAACCCAAAAAAACATTTCACATGACTTATTGTTGGGTTTTGAGGCAGCAAGACGATGCATGTACTGTCTGGTGCTATTGTGTTCTTACTTATTCCGAAATAGGATTTTATTCATTATCCTCATTTATGAAAAAAATTGAACCCCAACATACATGTAGGTAAAGACATCAAATGAATGTGAAAGTTCCACAAAATGGTAAATTTATGCAAAAATGTGTAATTTTCTACTACATGTATTTTCCACTATCCATATGGTCTAATTGCCAATTCGTCCACTCACCATTTCGTCTCATAACCAATTGGTCTACTAGCCATTTTTTTATAGTCCATATACCATTTGGTCTAATTAGTATCATTTGGTCTAATTGGAATCAGTGTTTATTGTGCAAAATGAATGAAAATGAAATGGATATTAGACCAACTGGTTATGAGAAGGATTGGTCACAGACGGAATGGTGATTAGACAAAATGATGATTGGACCAAATGGTTTTTGGACCAAATGAATGATGATGGACGGAATGGCATTAGACTAAATGAAAGTAGACCATGTGGTGAGTGGACGAGTTGGCATTAGACGAATTGGCAATTTTCCCTTTGAATACATGACAGTGTTCTAGTCTGAAGCTGTGTACTTTCACTCTTATAGTATCTAAACCAGTACCACTTGAAATCAACATAAAGCTGTTTGTTTAATAATTAACATCAAATTGCTGATGATAATTAAATCACCACAAGGGAATTAAAAGTCACAGTTTTGAATACATTGTGTTTGACTGAGTGCTCTATTCAGTACACATGCTTGTATTCCTTTCGCTTTCATTCTATCTAACCAATTCATCTATACCAGTATGCATCACGTCAAGTACAGTAATTTAAAGCTACATGTAGTAGTTTATTTAGTGTTTGGTTTTAATTTACTAGAAATAAACTCACCAAAGGGTAAAGTCAATACAGATTTGATCAGATTTTGATAGCATTCTATTCAGTAATTGTTCAGTCCTTCTTTCACTCGCACTCTAAAAGCATTTAAAACCAGTATATATGTAATAATGATAATAATAATAATAATAATATTTACCCACGTACATGTAAGCCACTTCAGTTCTGAAAACTGTTCTACCAGCGGGCCCTGTTATTATTATTACCCTGGATTTAGCTGAGCTTCCTAGGCGCTCAAGCATTCAAGGAATTTCTTCCTAACTGGGTACCCATTCACCTCACCTGGGTTGAGTGCAGCACAGTGCGGATGAGTTTCTTGCTGAAGGAAATTACGCCATGGCTGGGATTCGAACCCACGACCCTCTTAGTCCAGGATAGAAGAGGTGTTGCCTTTTTTTTTTACAATATTTTTTAATGGTTTCTTGTCAATTCGAGGGTGCTGATTACGAATCTGAATGATGCCACTCGTGTAACCTTGAGCATTTTCCGCAAATTGGCAAAATCCAATATGGCTGCCAAAATATGCAAATTACCCATAAAAATCCTAAAATTGTCCACACATTTGCTACGAAATGCATGAAATTGTGTGGCAGGAGTGAGATACTCTCTGAAAAATTAATTTTTGACAAAATATTTATTTTCCTCATATTCAAAATGGCCGCCAAAGTCCATTGTATACTCTATTAAGTACGATATAAAGAGGGAAAACTTACCTAGCTTTTGCAAAAGTGAGCACTAAACTGCAAAAAATCGCGATGTATGAACGAAGTGATATATGCAAATCATTATTACTAACGAGATATATCATTCATTATATCATAAATGGGAAGATTTCTGTATTTTGATATCTAAAATGGCCGCCACTGGCCCAAACAGTATTGCGTACAATCGCAATGGGGGCCAAAAAATTCACAAGAGTGATCACTAAAATGCATATTATTAAGATTACACGAGTGGAATACTGACTAAAAACATAACTGTTAACGAAATATATCATCAATATGCCATGTATTGTGATGAATGTTGTATTTTGATTTTCAAAATGGCTGCCAAAGGCCCTAAAAGTATTATGCACACAACGAGAAAGAGGGGCAAAGAAATCACAAGAGTGATCACTAAAATGCATGTGATAATCTAAATGGATACTGTTTAAAAACATATTTTCTAACGAAATATATCATTCAGGTTTAAAGTTTGTGTTAAATACTGTAGTTTTACTTTCAAACTGGCCGCCATAGACATTAACAGTATTATGCACAATGCAAAGTGGGAAACCAATATGAGCACCATAAATGCAAGCATTAGTGATCTATGAGTAGAATATTGTCCGAAAGCATAATTTATATTAAGAGATATCATTTATTCTGCCAGTGATGAATACTGTTTTTGGAAAGTCAAAGTGGCCAATACAGGCCCTTATGATATTATGCACAATGTGAATGGGAACAAATTATTTCAACAGAATTTGGCTTTGCTTGGCCAAATGGTGATGTATGAGTAAAATATCGTCTGAAAACACGATTTATATCTCTTATGTAATTTAGGTGATAAATACTGTATTTCAACATTCAAAATGGCTGCCATATGCCCTTTTTGTGAACATTATTTGTCTACATTGTATATTATACGATAAGGGCCTATGGTGGCCATTTTCAATTTAAAAGTGCAGCACTAAATACACAACATTATGATATATCTTGTTAGAAACCATGGTTTTAGACAACATTTCACCCTTGCATCAGAATTCACAATTTTAGGCAATATTTAGAGTCAAACAAAGCCATATTATGTCAAAATTATATGTCCAATGTTACAATGTACATAATACTTTTAGGACCTATGGCAGCCATTTTGGATGTCAAAGTATAGCATTTATTACCTCCACAACAAATACATGTATGTGATGTATTTAGTTAGAAATCATGTTTAAGACAATATTTCTATATTTCTATATCACAGTCATAAGCATTTTATGAATCTCACTCTTGTGAAAATTAGTTTCTCCATTCGCATTGTACATAATAAATATAGGGATTATGGCGGCCATTTTGAATGTCAAAATACAGCATTTATCACATAAATGGCATATTAACAAATAACAATGATGTTTTTAGTCAGTATTCCACTATTTTATCTTAATTATATGCATTTTAGTGCTCACTCTTGTCACTCTTTTTTTGCCCTTGTACATAATACTCTTTACGCCACTGGCAGCCATTTTGAATGTTGAAATACAGTATTTATCACCTAAATTACATAAGATATGATATATTTTGTTATAAATCATGTTTTCAGACGATATTTTACTCATACATCACCATCTGGCCGGCTCGGTGTAAAAATGGCAGAGGTAATAATGGCAGAGATAAAAATGGCAGAGATAATAATGGCAGAGGTAAAATTGGCAGAGGTAATAATGGCAGAGGTAAAAATGGCAGAGGTAAAAGTGGCAGAGGTAAAAATGGCAGAGGTATTAAAAACGACAGAGGTCATAATGGGAGAGGTAAAAATGACAGCTCTAGGTAAAATATGGCCAGCCTCAAACCCCGATGCAATGAATTGTCTAAAAGCCCCCGCATGTACATAGATTAAATTAGAAGTGCATGTCACGTTTAGGCATTTCACCATATCATTATGTCTTTATCGGCCCAACAATGCTATTTACGAATTCGTTGGAAGTGTACCGTGAAGGCTTTTTAAAAAGAAATCAAACGACAAATATTTTTTCATTCAATTCATCAGGAGCAAAATGAAACTGCACTATTCTCATTCATCATTGTATAACATTACTTTTTGTCTAGCTGTTTTTTTTTTATGTCTAAAGTTTTGCCAGGTTTACCGTTACAAAAAGGAGGAAGAGTAGACATACGAGAGGTGGAGAGACAGAGAGGGTTAGGGGTGGGAAAAGAACATAGCGGGAAAAGCTTAGACCTTGAAATTGTCACGAATGATTGTGGTTGAATATTATGTCCTTATTTGTAATGTCGTCTGTACTATTCTTTTTAAATATTTGAATGACAATAAGCATGCGTTCCCAGGCTTGGCACTGAATATGTAACTGATTATGAAAATCAATAATAATCTTGACTGGTAAACCAATTTGGGGTCGATCGAGGGGGACCGTCTGGTTCAGATTCTTTGCATAAAAGAAGACCCTGAACCTTCTTTACCATTGCATCCAATATGATATAGACGGCTTGATGGTCATAACTCTTGGAAGCGGAAGTGCTGTTGGGTATTTTGTACACCATAAGCAGCACCCTCTTGGTATAATTATCTTGGTATGCTAAAAAAACATTGTTTATTATCTGATTGTTATTATTTTTGTTGTAATTCATTTTGTGAGTCAAAAGAACTTCACTTAGTTGAAATGATTTTTAAAGTCATTTTCCCCCTTAAGTGCACATGCTCGTAATCCTTCTCTCACTTTCATTCTAACTCAAGCATGTACAGTACACCAATATACATCACTTGAAGTCATTTAAAGCTAGTAGTTCGTCAATTTACTCTTAATTAAACTGACCACAGGTCAAAGTCAATACAGATTTGATCAGGTTTTGAAAGCGTTATCGTTCTATTCAGTAAAATTTGTTCAATCGGATCAATCCTTCTTTAACTCTCATTCTCAAAGCATCTACCAGTATGCAAATTGAAATCCACATAATTTTCTTTTTAATCATAATGTGTATTATATTCAGTTTATTGATGATTTCTAATTAAAACTAACCACAAGAGAAAGATTTGGATACATTGTGTTCTAAGTGTTCTATTCAGTACACATACTTGTACTAATCCTTCTTTCACTTTCTGTCTAACCGAATCATACAGTATAACACTATACAACACTTGAAGTCTTTTGAAGCCAGTCGATCGTTCATCTAATGTATATCTTATTAACATCTCAGGGCGATGGGCAGTGAAGTGTGCATTGATTGTCAGTCAAGCATGTAGGCTGTAATTTACTCTTAATTGAGACAAAGCCAGATTTCCTTCATTACTATACCCCGTTCACACCAGAGGAAAGTTGAAGGCTTGCTTGCTTTAATATTTGAATGTATGTTTTAATTGCCCTGGGGCTTTTCGTATTACATCCTGAATAAAAGTGTGCACATACATGTAACATGGTAAAGTAGCACTTTACACCATTAAACATTACGTGGACAGATGTAAAATGCAAAAATTATGTTGGAAACTTTAAGTTTCAATAAAACCACTCCACTCTCAAACAATAGCATTTCTGAAGAAAAAAAATTGTTCAATATTGACCTGGTTACGATCGCATTTTAGTAATTGAAATCATATCTTTAAAGCACAGGGATGATGTTGAATGAGTGATTACAAGTTTGCATGGATTTATTTTCTAGTGTAAATGGCCCCTCCTCAGAAATGATCATAATTCATATTTCATTTATTTATAAACAGGAAATACAAACATATGTATCATGCTACACCATATGGAAACATTTTGAATCCGCCACCATAAGACAGTGAACTGATTATTTTTTTTGTGTGAATATTGTAGAGAATCCAGAATCAGGCGCATGCTTCAGATTTGAGAGGTTATGTTTTCCCTCGAAAGTACAGTATGTTTTGTTTTATACACTAACAAATTTTTAGATTTTTTATGTATGTTTTGTTTTATACACTAGTTAACAAATTTTTAGATTTTTTTTGTATGTTTGTTTTATTCACTAACAAATTTTTAGATTTTTTATATATGTTTTGTTTTATACATGTAGATGATAAATTTCTCTTGCATCATCTTGAATAGATGTTATCCGCCAGGATGTGCTTGAATTTTGATTCTCTGTGCAGTATAAACACGAAGCATGACGTTGGTTTGGCGAAGCAACTTTATCGAGACTTAACCATGCTGACGTTGGATTGACTATCATGCATTATAAACAGAATGTCTTGATTGTCTATCTTCTTACCACCTACTTCTCCTTGCTGCATAATTTATAAGGAAGGTTCATTTAAAGAGGCCTGATTGATCAGTGTTCTGTCCGATGCAAATGCAGCGAATGAATATTTCAGCTAGCTAGCCTTCTTCACTGAGTGAAGTTGTTTTTAACAAAGCTATTGATTTTGCTATTTAAAGGTCTTAAAGTGATTGGTTAACATTGGTTTGACTTTTTAAAAATCTGAGCTAGAAGGCCACACTTGTCACCTGTGTCTGTGATATGTTACAAAAATGAAGCCCAGAAAAAAATTGTGTTCGAAAATAATTATTAAGTGCTTAAAAAATCGAAATATAAAGTGACCGGAAACACCATCTTAATTTCATCCCATACACTTATGTGTACTATTTAGGCGTCTATAAGATGCCTATTTACAAAATCTGTGTTTGCCTTGTAGTTATAGCTTTGCATTCTCAATAATGGTTGTTTTCAGGGTTTAATAGTTCTAATACATGCACTTTTACACATGTTTCATCTTGGTTTGAGAATTTTTTAAATCGTCTGCTCACAAAGTAAAACAATACCTTTAAACATTTCGACACATTTAAAAAAAAATCATGCAATGCACTTGATGTAGACCGACATATTACACCACAGTCACACAGAAGAAATCATTTTTATTTTTTATTATACAACTCCCAAGAATGTTCTGTAATCTGATTGGTCCAAATCGAATCACATGATATTCAGCGAATTGCACTATTGCATCCAAAATGCACTATCCTGCACTCTGACGTCATCCCAAAAGTACTATCCTGCACTCTGACGTCAGGGTGCAGGATAGTGCGATGTCTGGAATTATCTAGAATTTAGATAAAATATAGCATTGGGGCAACTCAGTAACATGGGGGGGTTGTATAAAACAAACAATGCACGCATTCTTGTGCATAGAAGACCTAAATAATGAACTCTGTGCTCGACTCGCCAAATGGATATACTGCACTCGGTCCTGCGGACCTCGGTGCGGTATATCCATTGGCTCTTCTCGCACATCGTTCATTATTAGGCCCTGCATGCACGCGCTTACGTGCATTATTTGTATACTATCCGTATTTCATTTATTCATGAAATTGACTGAAAATTAACAATACAATATAGTTGCCGATTTGAGGATCACTTACATGTAGATTGATTTTGACTTTTCTATGAAAGCTGTACCTTTATGTACATTGACTTGTATTCTATTTTTTTCATATTGTAATTCAAGTTTCAATTTATTTTCCTTTTCAAATAATGACAGTAAACATAATACGATACCTGAATATACATTTGGATAGATTTAATTACGTATTACAAATTATAACTAACATGATAATGAAATTGAAAAGAAGGGACTTACATGTACATGTATTTAAAAGCAGAGCTTTTTTTCTGCACCTATGACTGTTTGTAACAGAAATTTGGCGCAATATAAATGTTGTGGATCATCATCGTCTTTATGAGGGAAGCTATTCTGGACATTAATTGTAGTATTGGTATACATACATGTACATGATTAAAAGAAGTGTAGAGTAAATGTGATCATATGATAAGATTGTGATAATATGATAAGATAAACTAATTAGCATTTTGATAACACATGAAAAAAGAACTGTTCCTTCACAAATAAAATCAAATCTTGGATCGGCTAACACTAACACCAGGTGACGTAAATGGGTACCTGGCAGGAATTTATTCCTTGAAACGCAGCGCGCGTAACAGCTGCACTGCTAAAGCCAGGGTAATTATGCTGCATATACTGTAGAGCGCTTAGAGACTTCTGACAAAGTAAGTGTTAAGCGCTATATAAGCAAGTATAATTATTAAAATAAAATAGCCAAGCATTATATCTTTTCCAATTGTCTGTTGTATCTCATCAGGATGAAGCGATCCGTTTCCACTTCACGAGCGATGATGCGGTTCCAGAATTTCCTGTCCTCCTGGTGGTTAAACAAATGAGGAGTGTTCTGTCTTGGACTGTGCCTTATGTGTCTACTGATGGGTAAGATAAATGTTCCAATAGTCTTAAGCTTCACAGGCATTACACAAAGTGCAGGGTTACTCTTAACTCCTTGCACACTGAATTAATTTTTGGGGGATAATAATGACTTTGGGAGAATAATTGTTTCCAAGTTATTTTCTTTAATTTAAAATATCCATTTTGCACTATTGATGCTATCCAAGAACTACTGTATTGCCTTTTATTAGCTTATTTGAAAGTACATGTAGGGGAGAAAACTGATTATTTCGATTGTTGATTTTAATTGTACAAATGTGCAAAATTGCAACATCATTGCACAAAGGGTTAATAGCCAAAATTAAACGGAAATATAGTTATTTACAAGCAAAGTTCTTCTTTCCAAAGTACATCAATTTGGAATATCTTACCTGATGTTTGAGAATAAATGCTGCCAGATTCTTGTATTTTTTCTTTCATCTTTTCAATGAAATGGCCTTCTATGCTGTTTTATGTGTTTTTTTTCTCATTTGTTTGAAAATGTCTTTGCATTACCTTCTATTTCACTCTTACATGTACCGGTTTGTGTTCTGAGATTTCTACCAACTATAGATATTTATGTGGTGCTACAATACACTGTTCTATTTCAAATATGCGTATAGTGTAAGTCTAAAAATCAAACTAATGGGTCGTTACAAGAAAGTTACATGGCGAATGAAAGCAGATAAAACTTAAAAAAAAAATAATGATGCATTACACTTGCACTTGATTTATGTTTGATTTGTAGTTAAATCTTCTTGCAACATCCCCAGTGGATAGCTAACATAGTTTACTATCAGTTTAAAGCACATACATGTATGATGTCTTCATTTCCCTGCCCGCAGCCAAAAGTATCGTTCCGTCAGCAAGACGCTGTGTCCTGATGCTTCTAACCGGAATACTAGCATGGAGGAAACTATCATCGTAGTTGTCAGCACATCATCGGCCAATAACGTATCATTCACCCTCCTTGGGAACTTTGTCGCTGATTTCAATCTGCAGTAAGTTTGATTTCAAATTGGCAACGTTTTCTGTTTCCTTATTCATCCTGGTAAAGTGCATGTTTTCTGAAATACCAGAAACAGAATAATATCGTGGAATACATGAAGAGCACAAGAATTTCATATGAAAAAAATATTTTTCAAGCAAAAAATAAGGAAAATTATATGGGCAGTTAAAATCATGAAATGAAAATCCACCTCTATTAAAAACAAAATTGTACTTCAGTGAATATCTTTGTATCAAACCTGTTTAAGTGTTGTGTAGATGTATGCCTATTTGCATTCCTTATGTACAGTGCATATACATGTATGGAAATCGTGGAGCATTGTGGTCCAGTGGATTAGTCTCCGGACTTTGAAACAGAGGTCCTGGGTTCAAATCCCAGCCATGGCGTAGTTTCCTTCAGCAAGAAATTTATCCACATTGTGCTGCACTGAACCCAGGTGAGGTGAATGGGTACCTGGTAGGAATTTATTCCTTGAAATGCCCCAGCGCTGTAAAAGGCTGCGGGGCTAAAGCCAGGGTAATAATATCCAAGTCCTTTGGAAGCGCATAGAGACATTATTTATAATGTGTTATGCGCTATACAAGAACTGTCTATTATTATTATTTATTTGCGTTATCATAATTTTGTTTAGTGCATCATGCCAACAAGAGAAAAGAATTAAACAGTTTTAACACCAAAAGAGCAGTGTCTGTAGAGATGTATTTTAGAAATTTTAAAACAGTGGATTTCAATTTCAATATCTCTGAAAAACATTAGTTTGTGAGCCAAGTCTGCAATAACATGGATATCAAGTTTGTAGTTTCATTCTTTTTATTTCTCTCTCTCTCTCATATTTTTCAGTTTCTAGTCCTTAGTGTTTGTGATTTATTTTGCATTTAAAAAAAAAATTGTATTGAGAAGAGAATTAGTGCTTTTTTGTTTGTCTACTCTGAGTTCTTGTGTCTTTCTAACTCACCAACAAAGATGTTATTTTAACATAGACTTTAAACAAATTAAATGTTATTATCTTTCTGAATATGTTCACATTCATGTTATCTAATTATGAAAGAAGACATTCAGTACTATCATTATATATACCCGGTAGAGAGGTACATTTTAGTATTTCCTGTTTTATGGTTATCAAATTTAACATATTTCCTTGTTTCATTTTCAGATCCAATAGAAGCATTACATTCTCAAGCAATCCCTCTGCGCCCCAGGTAAAATGAATAATATTATCATCCGCCATATTTTTTGAAAAATTTCTTTTACATTTGTACTATTTTCTTATTGCTTATATTGTTATTTAAATTCTATTATTTTTTTTGTTGTATCGTATTTTCCTTGTGCATTTGTTTGTATATTTTTAAATGATGTCAAATAAATTAATGGAATTGAATTTTGAAAACTTTGCATTTAATTTACCCAATACATCATGATAATTTGGTGATAATATCAATAGTATCAATCAATGCTGATCACTTTTTTAGCTGGTCTCTGAAATTTTTGATCGAAGGCTTCAAAAAATAATTCATTAAGGTAATTTACATTTACAGGTATTAAAATAAAAATGCTCATTGGCACCACAGTCCTGTGATGCTATGAGCAAAAAGCCACTTTTACTTTGAATGAATTGGATTGTATTGAATCTGAATGTTAGTTTGTTTGATATTGATTATTAAAACAAGCATAATGAATGAATAATGTCATCACTCTCATTCAATTTGCTTAAAATCAGTGTCCCTCTTTCGCAAGATTATTAATTAGTATCTATTTGTCTTTAATTAGTTTGAAAGACATTGAGATTTGATATACAGCCAGTAAAGATTAACATCATTCATAGCGAGGTCTTTTGTTCCCCTTGATAGAGAAGTATACAATCTCAAAAGCTAGACTGAAACAAATTACACATTTTAAAAAGAATGAACCAAAATTATTTAGAAGAAAGATCAACATTTAAAAAAGAAAGAGTCTTATCAATAGAAGAATAATTATTAGGACTTGATAATGTCATTGTATACTTTATCAGGGGGGAAATCATTCTGAGTTATTCGTGTATTTCCATTCATGATCTTATTGGATTTGCGAGCAGTAATTCATTTTTATCTTGATTTCATATTTTTCCTTTCAACCTAGCATTAAGACCACCCAGATTCTGTGAAAGTATTGAATTAGCCAAGCAAGAAAGCTTTGTGATGATAAATGTAATTTATTGAATTTATTTTTTGGAAAAGAGGAGGAGGGGGTAACCTTCAATTCTCCTATTTTCCACTTTCCTTTTAATGTTTTCAAAATATCCAAATCTATTTTTTTATTATCTTTTGTATAGTATTATCAATATGAATTTCCAGAGGGAGTAGACATGGTGCTGGTGAAAGCCCAGTCAGAGAATTCAACATGTGCCTACCTTTCAGTGCAGAATGCACAGGTGAGTAGACTTATTCTGCTTCCTCCATTCAATAGGTAGAAATTGAATGTGTCAAAGAAATTAAAGACTTCAAGAATAATGTTATTGTAATACTTTTTTCTTTTTGTTATTTTCATATTAAATGAATGATAAGTAAAATGTATCTTTCTTTTGAATGATAAAACAAATGAAATCACATCAGATATTAACCCTATCTAGGCCGGGGTATTTTGGGAGTTCATATGGCCGGGGGGGGGCCTCCCAGGCCCCCCCTTAAGATCTCGGCCGTCGACCGCGCGATCGCGCCGAAAATCGGCACGCGGGTTGCCTGGGACATAATCTACAAGATTGTATAGTAAGATTTTTCATGCGAATTGCTATTAAGTGATTATGCTAATTTATGCGTAATTAGTATGCAAAATCATTCTTTTTCCTCTAACTCCCTAAATAAAGCTCCAAATGTACTAATTTTTGGTATAGAAACTCTTTGTGGTGTTCTTAGCAAGTGTACATGAAAAAAATTGCGATATCAAATCATTTTCTTATGTATTATATTGTTTTTTGCAATTTCTAATGTATTTCTTTGTTCTTTTGACCTTTTGTTTTTCATTGTTTTTTCAATGAAATTTGTTGGGGACTCTTCTGTGATCATAAAAAGCATAAAATAAATACATTTAGACCAGCAAAACTAAAAATAATCATGCATTTATGAATTTTGGTTGAAAACACAATTTGCATTGACTTTGTACACGAAATCACGTTTTTGAGCAATTTTTGGTCTGACATGCACTTACATAATGTTGCGTAATTTCAAAACCACGTACCCGGGTGACGCAAAATTGGTCTCAAAAGTTGCGCAAGACTTGAAAGTAAAAAGTCAGCGAGCGGCGCGGTCAAAAAAATTTGCGCGTTGAAAATATCGCGCGATTCGTTGAGGGGGGGGGCCTCCGAGGCCCCCCCCCGGCCTAGATAGGGTTAAATCATACGAAATACTAAAGAAAAAAAATTATATGTAATTGGACCATATCCAAACCCATTTATTGCATGTGTGATGTACCTGTGTCATGATTAATATATATCAATGGTGGCATTGCTGTAAAGCTTCAAGATTGGTTGTAAAAGAGAGAAAAATATAACAATATTAAGAAATGCTCATTATGTAACATACAGGTTTATCTTCACTTGAATACTTTGTGCTAGAAATACCAAACAAAATAATTTTTGCCATGAAATAACTGCTTCCATTTCACCCATTCTTTTTCATTCTCTTGTCTATTTTTTCTGTTCTCTGTTAAATCAATACTTTCACAAAGTTAGAGATTGCATGATATTTTCCTTTTCACCTCAGTGTCCGATCTTTGATGATGTTTCCACTGTGAGGTACAATGAAGGAATCTTTCAGACGATGACAAAACAGGCCGCAATCACAGTCACAGTAAGTCAAGAGAGGGAAAAACAAATCATCAAAAATTCACAATGTCTTTCAACTTTAATATCAGTTGAAATCACTCATGAATGTTCCTTGATTTGATGTGCAATAGAGCATTGGTCCTCTAGTATACATACAGTTGCAAAGTTGCCATGAAAATATATTTAATGAAATGGGCAATGATTTCCAAATTTTCATCCATTGTTGACATAAATTAATGACTAATTTGAAAACAATGATTATATTTCAGTTATCTTGTTTATTAAATGGTATTCTGTTTGTTGTCATCTACATCAGTTCTCGTGTTTTTAAAATGTTCTCTTTATTGTAGTGTACTAGTTATCTCGTTCAAAATGTTATTCTCTTGATTATAATCTATATAGTTCCTTTGTTTATAAAATGTTATTCATGTAGTTATCTTGTTTACAAAATTTTATTATCTTTTTATTCATATTTTTCATCTTGACAGAGAGACATGTATAAATCAGGATTCTTTTACGTTGTAGTGGTTGTCCATCCGAATGACAATATGTGTGACAATAACTACCGGACACTGACTCCTCTTGAAGGTGAGAAATCTGAATTCTTTATGTAAGATTCAAATTGGCAATACATGTATGTCACATCAACATATATGTTAGTTTGAAGGAGGTGGAGCTGAAAGAAAATGTTGTGATTTGGTTTATGTCATTTAAACATAAACATAACATTAATAACTTTGTATAGCGCAGCTTTTATATGGATCTATTCAGCTGCGCTTGTTCATAGCTCTTTTTACTTATGTCTACACAGCATATTTTCTTAACTAAAGAGATATGTTTTTAATTTTGATTTGAATAGAGCCAAGGATGGAGAGCTTCTTATATCAATTGGCAGGCTATTCCATAGTTTGGGAGCAGCAAGTGCAAATGCACGATCACCGAGTGTGACTTTTGTTTTGTGAAAAGGGATCTGAAACGATAATTCATCAGTGGAACTTCGCAGGCTTCGACTGTGTGATTGGATTTTACGTTTGAGTAATTCTGTAATGTAATGTGGGGCTTGACCGATAAATGAAGAAATTTGAATGAAATTAAAACAAACCATAGTGGAATTTATGAAAATCTATATTCCGTGTTTTCTAATTGATTTTTTAAGATGACACTATTGTCATTTAAGAGTTCTAGAAAAATCAAATCAAATAAGAGGAGAAGAGAAGGAAGAAGGGGAGGAGGAAGGGGGGTATAGAATTAAGTATCCCCTCTTATAAAGTTGTACAACTGAATAAAAATTCTCTTTTATACTCCTCCAGCTCAATATTCAGGTTCGTCTCCACGGACAAAGATTGTGACCCTGAGAGTGAAGCACACACTGGAAAGTGAGTATTTTATTGTCTGTGCAAACATATTTATCATTCTTTACATGTATAGCATAGATACCAAAATCCCTGCAATCTAATTGGGCAATCTACTCAGCGTTCTCGCCAGAAAAAATTCACCCATGTCGGGGACTTGTGCTGCCACTCCCGGGGGGTGGGTACCGCGCGGAAGCGACGGCCTTTTCATCAAATAGAGACGCCAAGGAAGCCCCATTGTGGCGTATTTTTAAGCCCACACAAATGCACATAAATGCTAGGCCTGGGAGTAAACATCGATTGATCGAATGGTTCGATTGGCATGCCGCCAATCACCAATCGATTAGCAAAATAATCAATGATTGTATTACATTCACAGTTACACACCAACATGAAAGCGCTCCGAATTTTTTAAAATCCCACCCAACCTTGCCCTCGATACACAAAATGAGTTCATTGTCTATGTGCACAAAACAATAAGAAAACACACAACCAAGCTCACTTGAGCTGATTGGACCTTCGGATAGCCAATGAAACTTTTGGGGAAACAAAGAAGAAGGCAGTGGTTCCCTTATCAGGAGAGGTCATGACTTCAGAAATAAATTGACCCCTCCCCCATCTGTGTGTGTGTGAGGGAGAGAGAAAGACAAGGGTGGGAGCCGGAGAATTCCTTTCATGTTTCAAAACAATAATGCAACCTTTTTTCTATCCCCCTCACACAATGAAAACTACATTCCAACATGCGCCCCGTCTTCACCGGTACTTTCTCGACTAGTCTCCAAAAATAGACCCAGTTATACATGTAGGTTCAAATGATAAAAAAATCGTAATTTTAAAAGGTATTTCAAATTAAATATTTTGCAAAATATTTTTTTGAAATACATGTGTAGAATCGTGGGCAGTGCCACAAGTGGGGGCGGGGACATGGTGTGGGCAAGGGATGAAATTGTTCAAGAAATGCTCCACCTGGGGTCAGTCTCAAAGAATAGTTCATGAATGAGTTGTTTACATCTTTGGGCTTTGGACTTTGGACTCTGATCTGGGCTGATTCATTCATATGCAGGGGTGTGGCACTTGGAGGGATGCATGCATAATACCAGAGTACCAGCATGGATTTAGGAAGGATTTTCATTGGAACAATAAACTGAAAGTTTTAATCTCATTTCATGTAGTTTCTTTTGATATAAATATCATGGAGAAGGGGAAAAAGGTCCTACTTTCATTTATTCTAAACATGTGACTTTGATGGAGATTTCACCATAAAGTAGGTCAACTATTGTGACTTAAAAGACCTGATTCCCGACGAACAATCGAATCATTCGATTATTTTTTCAGGAAATAATTGAATGGTAAAAATGACAATCGTCCCAGGCCTAACATCCATGCACCATAGCCGTCACGCACAATTCTCAAACTCCTTTGCTATTCGTTCATTGTGTGCAGAGAGGGCGGGATAAAATGACAAACACAGTACAACTCCTTTGCTATTCGTTCATTGTGTGTATAGAGGGCGGGATAAATGACAAACACAGTACAAGTACATGTTCCTTGTATATACAATGCATTTATTCCAAGTTCCACTCCCATCATATCAGCAAGCGCAGCTACCGGTAGGTCATGATCATGGAGCATAGCCGGTGTGATGTGCGGGGCAGAAGGGGGAATAGGCAACGGAACGACTGTACCGTGCCGTCATATGCCCGCAATAGCAGGGGCGCCTTGTCACTTTCCTAGCCGTATAGGCCTGTAAGTGGTCTTAAGTTGGTGGGACTTCGGCGCAACCCGATAAATGAAGTTGATATCACTAAGATGAGTTCATGGAGTGTATTATTTTTTTCTGAATATTTCCATTTAATTTTTCCACGCATGTCGCTGAAATTTTACGCATGGTTCCACTTGGTCTCCATTTCCGCACGCATGGTGTTTGCACCATGCGTATTATACACTGGCGAGAACGCTGAATCTACTAGGCCGGCGATCTATATTAACTGATTTTATGTTCACAACAGTGATACATATACTTAGTACTATACTAAATCGATGTTGTACTTAAAAACAGATGCACAAGATTCCAACATACTCCATAAATGCCACCGTGCTGTAAAAGGCTGTGGGGCTAAAGCCAGGGTAATAATTTACAAGTCCTTTGGAAGCACGTAGGGACGTTATGACATAATATGATATGCACTATGCAAGATTTGCGTTATTATTATTATTACTGTGGTACTGTAGAAGGGATGTTAATGATGTAGATGACCACAATTTCTCACATAGGGTCTCTATAAAACTTTTGGCTTGCCAGGCATCCGACAAATTTGCCATGGATCTTGTAATCACCAACACATGGTAACTTGATATTGTTCTTTGTCGTAACTGCAGCTCATGAATACTGGAAACCAATTGTGACCACTTTTGGGGTCATCCTGGCTATCTACTTTCTCTCTGGATTCATTATTGCTGGAAACATAATGAGGTAAGGAAAAAAAACCCTTTTCTATTCTGATGTCACAAACTATCTTGATCTCTGATGAATTTCATTTTGTCTGTTAAAATCATGATTCATCACATGAACTTGAAGGGCTCTCCAATAAAATAGCAAGAAATTCTCAGTAATGGGTATAAAGAAGTATATCTGTCTCCAAAAAAACTAAATCCATATTCTCAATGATTTTCTGAATCTCCCCTCATTAGCCGTTATTTATGAAGCAAAGTTATATTTCAGGTTGTGCAAATGTATATAAAAAATAGTTTATTATTTTTTTTCTATTTTCAGGCAAAAGAAAGCTGATATGATGGCAGGGACCGCTTCAGAAAGAGGTAAAGATACAATGCAGTTCTGGTTGTTGATTTAAATCCAGAGCTTTGATACACTTGTCACTGTGAAACACTGTTTATAATATGCTTACACCACTGGCTGACCCAAGGGGAGGGGGGGGGGGGGTGCACAGCCTTCATGTACCCCCCCTTTGAAAATGATGACCTTTTTTTGCTTGTCAAATTTTTCCCGGGGGAAAAATGTGCCCCCCCTTTAAAAAATCCTGGATCCACCCCCGGCTTACACTTATAGAATCATTGGTAATTCCAAATTGTACACAGATGCGTATGGGAGTACTCCCCAAATTCTCAGTCCAGCGGTTTCAGTCTGCCCGTGATATTTGAATGTAAGGGCATTTGGAGAACAATCCTGTACAGTTGATTATTTTTCATTCCTCCCCCCCCCCCCTATGTTTTATAACAAAATTATTTTAAAGCTCACAATATTGCTACATATATTTCAATTTTTCCCATGACCCTTGTTTATCTTTACACTTTGTTTTGTCAATTTTCCCCATACATTACTTGTACATGTATTTCTGTCATACGTATCTTCATTGTGTTCCGTCAATTACTGGTTTCCAGTTGATAGACCTAAATTTCAAATGTTTTGGTAAAGCTATTTAATAAACTTGGTTGGACATTTGCCTTCTTAGGAAAAATTAAGGGGGAAAAAAAGCACAGGAAAAATGTAATAGTGTGTGAATTGTATCAAAACATTTATGTTTGTTGACCACCCAAACAATTACTACAATGCAAGTTGATCAGTATATACAATTTCAGATTTTTAATTTCTGTGTTCTTTTCATCTTAACACACACCAAAAAAATCATGGAAAAAAGAGAATCACATTTATCTCGTCTTAACCGACAAAGTTCGGAAGAGCATGTTCTAGTATGCAGTCATGAATCTGACTTAACTCAAAATCCAAAACATATTTAATTTACAAAAATTACTTTAAATTTCTAAGAATATTTGTGTGCATGAGCTCTTGTGCACCTTGCTTGTCATTTATCTGAACAAACTTCTATCCAAAGCAATTTAATACTCAGATTTCTATTTGTTATATTCAAAATTTTCATAATAATTGCTTTACTTCTTCATAACTTCATATTTTCAAATAGACAGGGATAAAACTTGGAGACAAAATGCAATTTTAATATTTCAATCAGTGTTTCACCTTGTATCCAAATACATCATCTTGTTGTTCATGTACATGTATATGTATGTATGTATGTAGAGTAGCATGTTGAATCAATTGTAGGAATGTTTTTATAATAAACATGTATATTCATTGTCATCTGTTTATGCCCTGCCCCCTTTTCTATGATTGACATATCTTTGTTTATGCTGTTGCCTGGATACCATTCTACATTCCTCTGTGAAACGAACCATTTCATCAGTTGTTCTGCTCGGTACAGTATACATATTTTGTCATACACTGTATTAACATATTGCATGATGTGGATGAATGGCACGATGTACCTTTATTTTGAGTGAATTTTGCTTTGATGTGAAGTGGATTGGAATCATAGGTTAACAAAAATAAATGCCTTATAATAAAATCTTGATTATTTTAACCAAGCAAGTATAATTCAGAATATAGAATTGTTATTTTTCTTTATGTGTTGAAGTTAATAGAATACGGTACTCAAAACAGGCCTATTATTATTTGCAAGAGCTGTAGAACATTAGCCATTTCATAAAACTCCACAGGCATAATTGCATTACATGTACATGTATTTCACCATTACATGTACATGGTGCTAAACCAAAAAGGCTCTCTTTACCTGTTGCAAGAGTACTACTGTATGTACTTTATAATTTTAGCACTATGGTGTTTTGGCAGCACTTGTACTTGTAATGACAGTGGGTATTGTTGCAGCACGGGTGTCACTGTGGTATGATAGGAACACTTTGCATTTTGTTGTAGGTGACAAGCACCAGCACTTTAAAATTTAGATGAACACCATGGTGTAGCTCCCCATTGTACAGAAGCTGGGATTTTTGGGGTTGTTATTTCTAATTGTATATGATTTTAACACTAGGGGGGTGTTTCATACTGCATGCAATTGGGAATTGAAGTGCGGCTCTAATGGGGTGTTGCAAGAAACTTGCAAGTCTATTTTCTGTTCCTAAATCAATCACAAGTCTTGAAACTAATTGTGAATTTACTATTGATTCTTTATCTGCTTCTTGAAACTAGGAGTGTAATCTGATTTCCTACAGTTATAATTGATCTATCAGTTGTAAAATTGCAACAGCATATTTGCAATTGATTACAAATATTTTCTTGCAACACCCCCTTAATCATACTTCTTTGTGAAACCTCTTTCAGGATATCTTGTGAGCACCTAGCTTAATAACATTTTGGTATTGTGGAAACACTGGTGGTATACTGTACATAAATGTAGGCACAAGGTGTCAATAGAACACTTTGGTATATACATTGGAATCACTTGTGCCCTTTTTACACAGGATTTTCTTAACCCCGGACTATCGCTAACCCCGTACTATCCTTAACCCCGTACTATTTTTTTTCCTTTTCACACATGCCAAATTGTTATTGCTAACCCCGGATAAGGAATGCTTGCTTTTTACACACGAAACTCGCTAACCCCGGACTAGTGTTTTTTGTCGATCATTCGTAGTACAAGTGCTTCACTCTCAATTTCCTTAACCCCGTACTATTTAAGCTTAGCCCACTTTCGTTTTACACATGCGATCTTAACCTCGTACTATTGCTCTTAGCACCGCAATTGGTGGGATAACCCTGCTTTTTTGCAGGGCCAAATAATCCCGTACTATAGGTGGGGTTAGCCCACTTTGCAAAAACGCTGTGTAAAACGAAAGTGGGCTAAGCTTAACCCCGTACTATAGGTGGGGCTAAATTGCCATTTAGCCCCACCAATAGTACGGGGTTAAGGAAATTTTAGCCTGTCTAAAAAGGGTACAGGTTCATTAATTGAACTACAGTTTTATTATATGAACACTACGGAATGAATGAGAGCACTGTGTTGTGTAAAGTGGTCTATTGCAGTCGCTGAGGTATTGATGCATGTTGAAAATATACTCTGTTTTCGGTGAAGGTTTCTAACATTTTTTCCTGGTCTGGGGAGAATTCATGAAACAAATAGTGATTTTGACTACTGAAATACTTGCACCTGATTGGCCCAGAGCAAATTTTTTGGTGAAAATTACTGTCTTGTTTATGAAACACTCCTTTGATCTATACAGTATATTTCAATTTTCAGATTAACATGCCTTAAGGTGCTTCTTTGCTTATGTAATTTCTAAAACTATTAGTTTGCTTTAGTTTCAGCCATGTACATGTAATACTAACATTTTACCATAGTCCAGCTTCAATAGCTCATATTAACAGAATCAACAATTTCAAAATTGATTTCAGTAGTTTGTTGCTGTGCCTCCTGTAAGAGTTTTGCTTGTTATGTTGGTTCAGGATGATGCAGGTGTGGATCAAAGGCACCATTTTGAGGATGTTTATATGCTTGGTGGGAAATTGTTTGTTGGGATATTGCCTTGGTAGGAGTGGCCTTTTGGCTCTTGTTTCATTTTTGCACTGTGCATGTACATGTACACGCAAATTGTGTAGTTGCTGTAGTTGAAAACAGTCATCAAGTAACAAGAATCAAGTATTTTGAAAGTTTGCATATATGTAGTTTAAAGAATAACATTTTGTTTTCTCAAAAGGGAAGTGTACTTTCAGTAAACTGGCATTTACAAAATATTATATCATTCTGTTATTATTAAATTCTGCAGTTTCCAAAGTTTTTCAAGGGCCCATACAATTCCAGTTGGCAACAGGTTAAATACACTCTCATTGATGGTTACACTCCAATAGCCATGTGCAGCAAAGGTGCTCAATCAATACCCCTCCTGAAACAGAACACTATGAATTTAGCAAGAATCTTTTTGACTCGTTCCCACACATAGGTCGTTCGTGCACACTGCGCGATGCCTTCCAAAGGAAGGGCCCTTGTCGCATTCATGCACAAAGGCCGCTAGCGCGTTCTGTTCACTGCATGATAACGGCCGTTCCACGGGAAGGTGAGGTGCAGTACGCGCTAATGGCCTTTGTGAGGGAAGGAGATGTTTTGCTGTTACGTTTTAAGAATCTAAATGTATTTCTTATTTTGCATGCCACACACTGAACTACCGTATGATATGGTCTAATAATTATTTCCTAAGCTTATAATGAGATCAATAATGATGTCAAGCCTGCTTTCATCCCAAGAATATTCCAATGCACTAAATTTGCAGACTATATCATTCTCTCAGATCCAGAATCCAATGATCAAGACGGACAGAGGCCCTTCGCACAAGCGGATTCAGCAAGCAGTAACTACGGCACTGCAGGTCGGTATCATAACCTGTTGTGAAATTTGTAATTCTGTGATCCAGGGGTAATATTCTGACATTCCTGAATTTATCTTTTTGATTTCATTTACGGCATGCTCATTTAAGAAGCAATGTCTCGTGAGAAAGTCTGTCTGGAAAGATAGAATGGGGGCTTGGTCAGAGAATGACTTAAAAAATTGAGCAAGACATAACCTACATGTATTGTTATTATGATAATTTAAATTTTTAGCTCATCCGGCCCGAAGTGCCAAATGAGCTTATACCGTGGCGTCCGTCGTCCGTCCACAATTTCAAAATGCTACTTCTCCGCCATTTCAATTCTGTTTGCTTTATATGATAGCACTAGGTGGGGGATTCAAAACTTCTACACAGAATTTTGAAATTTATTAAATATGCTAATTTACGCGCATTTTTCAAAATTCACAAAAAGCTTCTTTTTTATTTGTTGACCGATTTTGAATTTTTTGCTTCCATCTGGTAGAGCTTCATGAGGTTCACCAAACTTCTACACAGAATTTTTGAAATTTAGACCAGAACAATTTTTATGCTAATTTATGTGAAATTAATTCATGCATATTTTTGAAAATTCGCATAAAAAGGCTTCTTCGTCTTTAATTGTTGGCCGATTTTGATTTTTTTTCTTCCATCTGGTAGAACTTCACCAAACTTCTACACAGAATTTAGAAATTTTTGGTGGAAAATAATTCATGCTACTTCATGCAAAATTTATTAAGAAATCACAGAAAATGCCTCTTCTTTATTTGTTGAAAGATTTTTAATTTTTTTCTTCCATCTGGTAGAACTTCATGAGGTTCACCAAACATCTACACAGAATTTTGAAATTTTCTGTAGAAAATTATTTATGCTAATTTATGCAAAATTTATTCATAAATCACAGAAAATGCCTCTTCTTTATTTGTTGACAGATTTTTTTTCTTCCATCTGGTAGATCTGCATGAGGTTCACCAAACTTGTACACAATTTTTTGAAATTTTGTCTGGAAAATTATTTATGCTAATTTATGCAAAATTTATTCATAAATCACAAAATGTTCTTTCTTCTTTATTTGTTGATCAGTTTCAATTTTTGCTTTATATGATAGCTTGAGGCGATGATACAAAATTTCAACACAGAATTTTGAAATTCATGAAATATGCTAATTTATTCATATATTTTCAAAACTCACAAAAATTACTTACATCATCTATTCGTTGATTGATTTTGATAATTTTTGTTCCATCTGGGAGCTACATGAGGTTCACCAAGGTTCTACACAGAGTTAAGAAACTTTGACTAGATAATTATTAATACTTAATTCATATGAAATTTATTCATAGATCACAAAAAATACTTCTATGTCACTTCTTCATCAATTTCAATTCTATATCCTCAATTTATGTCACCAATATAATTCACTACAGTGTCAACTGGGCTCAAATTAAAATTGTGTTAAATTTTGTTGCGAGATGCCAGATGAGCTCCACATCATTGATGTGCTAGTTTTGAATACATGATACAAATAAAATATCCTTTTTATTTTCTAATCTTCATGCACTAACATGGTATTAACAGAACTAGAGTCAGGGGATTTATTCCTCTATGGTAAACCACATTTTCCACACCTTTTTCATTACTATTGCTGATTATTTTTTGCAAAGCAAACTTACAATTTTCTTGCATTTTAGTAGTATTGGCAGCAGCTACATTTTAATTCGGGTGGCGGTTAAGATGTCTATATTATAGGCCCACCAACATATTAGGCCTACAATGTGTACCTGTATACATGTATGTCAGAAACAATATAATCCCATCTATATTTGCTTTTATAATAAAGAATGATGCTAGCATTTCATTTTTTTATTTTTTTTGACGAGATTGCCAATTCATACATGAGCATGATCGGTTAAGGGTTCGCATTGAGGTGAAAAATTTTTTTTAAGGTACTTTTATCAAATTTGCTTTTAAAATAATCTTTGATATCTCAGGTTTCAAAAAACTAAGTTTCATGAAGATTGATGATTCCGAAAGTACCGGAATAGTCCATTTTATTCATGGGGGTGCTGCTACCTCTCATCACGGACGGACATTTTTACTCAAATTAAATTCACTCTAGTTTTATTGTTTTTAAAGTTACTCTAATTTGGTTTGGATGTTCTTGCACTCTGAACATTTCTCTATTATCAGACATAATATAGTAGAAAAAAAATATTGGGAACTAATTTTTTTTGGTAGGTGTTAACATTTCCATTTTGAAATTTCCGTCCGTGATGGAAAAAAAGATGAAAAGTTTTTTATTCTTTATCAGAGTAGAAATAAAAAATAAAAAGGTTTAGAGGTATCTCTCTAAACACTGTACATTATTTTATTTGAACATGGCTAAAATCCATACATTTTATCCATATCATAAAGTCAGTCAAAAATGATCACGGACGGACATTAATTTGATCACGGACGGACAAAGTTAATTCACTCAAATTCATTTCACTCTAGTTTTATTGTTTTCAAAGTTACTCCAATTTTTTTAATGGTCTTGCACTCTGAACATTAATCTATCATCAAACAAATTAGTAGGAAAAAAATATGGGAAGTAAACTTTCCTTGTAGATGTTAACATTTCCGTCCGTCCGTGATGAAATTAATGTCCGTCCGTGATCATTTTTATTAGGATAATGTCTATGGACTCAGCTTTTTATTCTTTATCAGAATAGAAACAGAAATAAAAGTGTGTAGAAGTATTTCACTGGACACTGTTCATCATTTTATTTGAACATAGCTAAAATCCATACATTTTATGCATTTAATAAATCAATGAAAAATGATCACGGACGGACATTAATTTCATCACGGACGGACGAGTGAAATACTTGTGGAAAGATATGCAAATGAGAAACTTTGCTGAGCAGATTATGAGTTTAATTTTAGCTTCTAATTGCAATGGCTCTGAGAATTATTCAGAACTCAAATGGAATAAGCCTACAACTCTTCACAATTTTTTGTGATATCTTTGTTTGGCCGTTATTGGGGCTATATTGTTGTCAGGAAAATTGTTAAGCATTATTGGAATGCAGATAGAGTTGAAAAGCTGCATGTACATGTATATGCCAAAAAAGCGGGAAACAAAGTATGGCAAGAACAAGTCCAAAGCTGTAGATTTCATCAATTCAAGCTTGCAGAAAGTGATGGAGAAGAAGTAGAATGCAATGCATAATCTGATAAGCAGAAAAATCAATTTTTCCATGTACAAACTTATGGATTCACAATGCTTCTAACAGAACATAGGTTTGTGAAAATTACATGAATACCTTTTTTCGAAGTCCATTTTGGAGCTAATTTTAAGCAAATCACTTATCTGGTAAACTGTGAAAATGCATAAAGCTTGCAATGTAGTGTTTAGAAGTTAAGCTTTGGATTGGAATATCAATTTCAATTTTGGATTCGGTCAGGGCCTAAATACATGAGGGCTGTTGATGTTATGGGGTGTCTCCGCTTTGATATATGCAAAAGATGGATTTAAAGAGAGCCCCTGACAAGTGTTGATCCAACAAACAAGCATAAGGATCAGTGACCTGTTAATCTTTTAGATTTAGTTTTTGGACCTTAAAAAAACATCTTTGCTCTTGGAAAATTAATGCCTAAAATCATCATGATCATAAAAATACTTGTATCAACATGATCAATAATCAACTAGCTGTTGATTTTGAACCTACTTGTATTCTACACTTTAAAAAGACAATAGGGGAAGGCGGGGTAAGTTGTGACACTTTTTGCATTTTGCACGTTAGAATTGATATGACTAGTAATATTGTAAAAATAAGTACCTTACCTTTAAATTTGATTCTTGGGAAATATTTTTCACCTATATATAACTTTCTACCCCCACGCTGAATGTCATTGTGACCTTTGAAAAAAAGGATGTCAAATTGCTCAACTTGCCCCATCTGTGGGGTAAGTTGTGCCATCGTCAGGGGTAAGTTGAGCCACAAAAACTATGTAAAAAATGTATGCGGGAAGAACCAGGTTGTCAATTTTTTATTTAAAGTCTTTTCACTTGCTAATTCTCTATGAATACTAACATCTTCTGAAAGTAAAAGGACTGTCATGTGAATTTGCTCCTTTCTGCCTGCATATCAATGGCTTTTTACGTTTTTTATTTTTTTTTATTATACAGTTGTACATCACCTATTCTTTACGTTCGATTTTGACAAGAAATGTGTTAAGAGCAATCGTATGTCTAGATTATACTGTGCGTCTAGCATAGAAATCAAGTTGCTACATCTTAAATCAAGTTGCTACATCTTAAATCAAGTTGCAGCAACTTGATTGAAGTTGTAGCAACTTGATTGTGCAACTAATACTGTTTAATATTATTAAAATATGTACAAATCATCAAAACAATTGCATTTGTTTACCAAAAAAGTACTAAGAACTTTTTACAGAATACTTCCATTGTATTTTAATTGTGTCCGTCCGTGATGTCCGTCCATGATGTCCGTCCGTGATGGAAAATATTTGCAATTCTCTCGGAAGTTTGATATTGGTTAAGAATTCAATATGCTGAACATAGAAGCTAACATACCCGAGTGTTAGGTGCATTAACAATAATTGGTCCATGTAAAGCTGTTTAGATAGAAACAATAAAAATGTACAAAAATTCTAAAAACCACATTTCTATCTTGTCCGTCCGTGATATGGCACATTTAGTGGATACCTGTGTTTGTAGGTAACCATGGCAACAAACTTTTTTAATCATTCAGCATACTATGTCCTACCCTTCACTATAAAACACAAAGAAACCTTGTTCATCTTATTCCTAATTTGTTACAAGCCTTCAAAACTTTCAAAATCTATCAAATGTCCGTCCGTGATGAACCGATCATGCTCACCTTGACCTTAATCATCATGCATACAGTACATGTTAAAATTCATTGCACATAAACACATGGCGAGGGCTACAGTAGGGAATATTCACTCACTCAATATCTGACAAACTCTTCATTTCAGAGCCAAATCTGAGCAAATAAACCCTAACTGCATTCACATTGCTGAGAAAGTAGTAATAGAGGAAAGCATTTCATGAAACAAACAGTCCTTGGGTTTTACTGATAGATGTTATAAGCTACTGAAATCATTGCATCTGATTGGCTGAAATCAAATTAATCATAGCAAATCAACAAAGCTTTCCATGAAATGCTTCCTAGGTATCTTTCATTGCCTGGTAACAAAACATGATTCATTTTATAATTTCCATACTGCATAGTACAAATAAAATGTTTGAATTCATGAGGAATTTTATTGCTTTTCACTGTAATAAGCAGTGAAAGCTGAAATTCAGTTTTGGGGTTTCTTAATAGTTAAATCCCACCGCGGTCTAGCATCTTTTGGCAAGGCGTTAATCCACACTTTGCCACTCTCGACCCAGGTGCTAAATGGGCACCCGGTAGGATGTGAAAGTCATTGTAGCTTGTCCAGTACTGTGTGCGCCTCACAGGCGACTGACTTGAATACTCCCCAGGGAGTGGAGCATGTGCACACGTTTTGTGCGGGAATGACTGATTGAATCCGATGACCGGGGTAATGATATATCTTTAAAGTCCTTAGACACGTCATTCCGATGTAAGCACTAAAGCAGATTATTATCATTATCTGTTGGTGTACTTTGCACTCATTTTTCACTTCAGCGCTTCATCTTTACTTCCTATTTTCATATTTTAAGCACAATGCATGCCTTTTCTACAAAACATGTTGTTTGCAGTGTGTCTGTATATTTGTTTTCATGCTGCTATGGTTAATATTGAGTTACACTGTAGTATACTAGCAGATGGTCTAATTCTCACCATCATGTCTCATCCCACTCGGCCAAACATCAATTTGATAAAAATTACTGTTCGGTTCAACCATCATTCGGTCTGTTTTTCATTGACCTGGGGCCTGTAACACAAAGCTTTAGCAATGATCATAAAACATTTTTCTATGATTGATTGCATTGACTACCATGTACAATCAATAGTAAATATTAAGGTGTGATTAATTGCCAAAAAGTGCATGACATTAGGGAGAGTTGAGTCAAGCCTGCGCAAGAGAAGGATATGCACGAATACAAACATATGTACACCTAATACTTTCAATTCATGTACATTACATGGAATTTTGCATTATACTAAAGTTCTTCTATTCTGAAGCAGGATATAGCGAATTGCCACTTGGTTTAAATCCACTGTCTGCTTTCCATTCTTTATCATCCTTCATGGTCTAATCCTAGTTCATGGCATGACCAGTTTGTCTACTAACCATTTACTAGAATTATTGCCTAGTACCTCATTTTAATACCAGTTTGTCTAATTTCCAATTAGGCTAATTCCATTTGGTCTAAGATCCACTAAGACGTCTTTGTCTACATGTACATGATTAAATGGACTGTTTATGAACCAAATTTTCTGGCTATCAGACTATACTACAGCTAGACCTGGGGCCCGTTTCATAAAGGACTTGCAACTGTTGTAACTTTGCCATTATGGCAACTAACATGGAAACCTTGATTCTGATTGGCTGCTGAGCCCTGTTGTCATGGTAGTTGCCATTATGGTGAAGTTACAACAGTTGCAAGTCCTTTATGAAACGGGCCCCAGGTCTAGCTGTAGTTTAGTCTGATAGCCAGAAAATTTGGTTCATAAACAGTCCATTTAATCATGTACATGTAGACAAAGACGTCTTAGTGGATCTTAGACCAAATGGAATTAGCCTAATTGGAAATTAGACAAACTGGTAAATGAGGTACTAGGCAATAATTCTAGTAAATGGTTAGTAGACAAACTGGTCATGCCATGAACTAGGATTAGACCATGAAGGATGATAAAAGAATGGAAAGCAGACAGTGGATTTAAACCAAGTGGCAATTCACTATATCCTGCTTCAGAATAGAAGAACTTTAGTATAATGCACAATTCCATGTAATGTACATGAATTGAAAGTATTATACATGTAAACTTCAGGTGTACATATGTTTGTATTCGTGCATATCCTTCTCTTGCGCAGGCTTGACTCAACTCTCCCTAATGTCATGCACTTTTTGTCCATACATAATCTACTTTTTTCATGCTAACTTTTGCTGACTTTGTCAGTTAGCTCTGTAGCCCTATACTGCTCCAAATTATAAACTACAGGTGTACGTTTTTATTCATGCAAATCTTTCTCTTGCTCAGGCTTGACTAAACTCTCCCTAATGTTATACACTCTTAGTCAAATAAAATAATTCACTTTTCACGCAAAAAGTCTTACTGACTTTGTCAGTTAGCTCTGTAGCCCTATACTGCTCCACGCATGTTTGATAAAGACATTGTGAGTCTGCATGCATATATATAATTAACGGCTGAATTACTTTCGTCATCACAAGTATCTGTGCATGAAATAGCATCCTTTTTCTGTTTCTCTTATATATTGCACATTCATTTTTTTCATTTATTTTCATTCTTTCCTTCGAATCTGTTATTTGGACCTTGCTTGTTCTGTCTACTGTTTATTACTTAGGTCCAGGCCCAAGTCCAGGACTAGAATCTACTAACAGACTGGATAATGTTGTCAGGAATGGGAATAGTCCAACCTCAGGCAAGGACTAACTACAGTACTCTATACATATTTAGTCAGAAGTAGACTAGTCTTGAGCCACGAATTTGCTTCAATAAACCAAGACTTAGGTCCAATCCTTGTGTTTTGGAGCACTAGACTAAGTTTGATTTAAAAAATGTTGGTTTATTACTTTTTTTTTCATGAAGGGCAAAAATAAAAAGTTCTTCAAAATCAGGATTTTAATTTTCACATCATCAGTACATCTCTAAGGAGAAAAAAAGTCAACCCCTGAAACCCATTTCAATTATCATTTTCATTCATCTAAACCTCTTAAAGCATACATGCCTGCACAGATTAATGTGTTTGTAAGAGAGGAAAACATCTTACTCGATAAAACTTACACATATTCAAAAGAAATAAATACAACCATTTATTCTATCAGCGTGAGCAACATTTTGATTAAAGTATCTATTCATATCTGACTGCCTTACATGTATATTATCTTTTATGCAATTCATCTTTGATTATATATTCAGATATACTGTAATAATGGTAGCAATTTCTCTCAATACTTTTCACATGGAAACTAATAATTTTATCGAAATTAGAATTAATTTACATTGTGCATCTTATTATAGACTCATACATCACTTCAAACTGGACACATTGTTAAAATGACGTGATAAATGTTTATTTGTGTGGAAGTCACTGCAATTTCAAGTTAAGTGTTGATTTTTTTGGTGTTGGTGATGTGTGATTTGTTTTATATATCAGAACAACATCAAATTTAAAATATCTTTCTCAGCCAATCAAAATTAAGGATAGTCATATTTGGCTATCCCATTTCATGGAATCCTTGATTTCATTGGATGATGAGCATTGTTGCCATGGTACATGTTTACATTGGATGGCAAAGTTACCATAATAATAACTATTATGCACTGGGCCACGATATGAAAACTTGACCAACGTTGATGACCCACCCCACACCCCATAGCTCTTGGGTTTTAGTTTTTAAGCGTGAAATATAATGTATGTTTCACGTATACATGTTTTATATGTGTTTATATGCAGAGAGATTATCGAGCCCTTCAAGAAGGAAGCCAGATTCAGCAGAAAGAATAATCGCCAGCAGCGATGATGAGACTGATATTGACATGCTTGATGATATTGAATCTACCAAAGAGGTCTATCGGACAAAGGTAATAGAAAATGACCAAATGAAAATCAGCGAAGGACTGAATGATAATTAGGGTACCCAGCGCTAGTGGTTTATGCCAAATTTGAGTTTTTAGGAAAAAATTTCTGCCAGAATATGTCCAGGCTATCTTTTTTTCATGTCTGCTTCAAAACAGATCTTAAAATAATACCTGTCACCTTGCAAAATTGTCATACTTTGATCTCACTTTGGGTCATTTCCTGGCAATTTATAATTTTCCATCAGAATTGTTTGCCACATACAATTTGCTCTTCTTGGTTTGATCAAATTCAATTTCATTTCTTTAAAATAGCGTAGACAAAATACAAAATTTTATTTTAACCTATTAGAATGACATGATTGGTCATTTTAATAGATCCTCTTTGAACTCATGTTGACTTTTTTAATGCAACTGGCTGTTTGATCTTCCTTACATTTTTTTCTCAAACAGACAGAAATTTATGTGAGTGATCTGTCTCGGAAGAAAGTCAACACACTGGAGAAGAAATATAACATGTATGTCTGGAATCTTATAACAGTCTCAGTATTCTACGCTCTGCCAGTAGTTCAACTTGTCATAACATATCAAGTGGTAAGTGACCTACAAGTATTTCAAGTTTGGATAGATCCCCCAAAAGTCCATGTTACCATTCCCATTTAATACTAGATTAAATGACAAAAACTGTGACATGTATGTATTGGAGCTTATAACAGTCTCTGCATGCTATGCTCTCCCAGTTGTTCAACTGGTCATAACATATCAAGTGGTACGTGACCTACAAGTATTTCAAGTTTTGATAGATCCCCAAAAGTCCATGTTGCCATTCCAATTCAATACTAGATTGTTTGAAAAGAAGTGAAACTTGTGTACCAAGAAAGTTATAACCATCTCTTATGCTATTCATTGCGTTTTCTTTATACTAGTTATTACAGTGTACCTAATAAACTCTTTGCTGGCTGAGCCATGAACCCCCCGTGCCAAATTATGTACCTTTCTGATGTCCAATGAATACAGATACGAATAAATAAATGAATGAATTTATAGATAATAAATTAATAAATAAATAAATTAATAAATGAATAAATAAATGAATGAATGAATGAATTAATAAATGAATGAATGAATGAATAAATGAATGAATGAATGAATAAATAAATAAATGAATAAATAAATAAATAAATAAATAAAAATTAAATAAATAAATAAATAAATATAAATTCAAATGGTTCTGGCTTTATGTTATAACAATAATAATAATTATTTTGCTTCCAGGATTTGATTTCTGAATGCTTTATTATTTTAATAATCCATTTGTATTTACCATTTTTACATTTACAGGTTACGAATGTGACTGGAAACCAAGATTCCTGCTATTATAATTTTTTGTGTGCAAAGCCTTATGGATGGTTCAGGTAATTTTATTTTTCATTTTCGTTTCTTCTACAAGTTTTTTGTTTTTTTTAGTGATGGTTTCTTTAAATACATCTTTTGAATAGTAAATTCATCATTGATCTATACCCCCTTGGTATATATTTAGCTTGCTCTCATCCCGCTTTGTCCAATCCTATTCCATCTGTACATGTACCTCATTAAAGCCAATATTACACTCTTCTTTGTTTCATGTGATATTGGGATTACCTTTTGGAATATCTTTGGTATCCCATTTTGAGCCATCCAATGCGAAATGATTATTGACCCTGTACCAATTAAAAACTTCAGACCTGCTTTGATCCTTTGCCTGGCAGAACGATCATATTTAGCAGAAAAAAAATATTTAAGAAACTGTTTTTTTAATCAATAAATTTGCTTTTTTTCCTGTTGGTAATAGTGCCTTCAACAATGTGTTTAGTAATACTGGATATGTGATGCTAGGAATATTATTCCTCCTACTTGTCTGGAGGAAAGAATATGCTCACAAGAAGAGAGTCAATGCTGGGTACAAGAATGAATTGGTAATTATTCCCTTTCATTACAAGTTTTTCCATTTCATTTCCCTAGGCTCATAGATGTCACATTTATTTTTGTTTCATTTCTATCATTTGTGTTAATCACCATTGATTGATTATATTTTATATTAACAACCATTTTCATTAACAAATGGATTGAGATTTTCCTGTTACTCTCACTTTAAAGTTCTGTTATATGGAAACCTGTTTCAAGCTTTCATTAAATCATCAAACTCTTCAGATCAATTTAAGAAACTTCTAAAAACATACCTCTTTTCCGATTAATTTCTTTTGCATGTATTTGTATTGTAATTATTATGTACTTTTGTTTTAAATCGTTTGTAAACGCTGTGATACAGTTAACTATGGAGAGCGTACTAAATGCTAGTTATTCATGTATTAAGCTTTACTAAATTTCATCAAAACTGAATGTTGCTCTCCCTATTCCTTACTTGACTTTATGAGTATTTATGAGAAATGCCTATTGCCCCTTCAACATGTCCATGTATAATTTGTAATTACATGTATGATTCAATTTCCAGACTCATGGTATCCCCAAACACTATGGTCTGCTGTATGCCTTGGGCTATGCTCTTATCATGGAAGGTATTATGAGCGGCTCCTATCACGTCTGTCCAAACAGGGCAAACTACCAGTTTGGTGAGTACAGTGTGTCCCAATAGAAGTATCCCTCTCATAGGCTGCTACATTTTGAATTTAAACCCCATATATCATCCTGTGTTTATATCCAACATACAATATATTCCTATTTCAAGTCATTCATTCTGCATATTTCATTAAGCTTTATTTTTTTATTACATGCACATAACCTGAAATAGACTTGACTACTTTGATATCTGAAAGACTAAGAGGGGCTGATTCAGGCACCCTTAGGTCTCAGCCAGTGACTGCGTGATCGTAACGAAAATTCGACACAAACCTTACCCACAGTATGATCTGTGAAACCAAATTCTGAATTTGAATACCCCCCATCCAGTCTTATGATGGTTATACTGCACTTTTCCCATTTTTCATTAAATTCTTAACTGCTTACAATGAATGTTCTCATAATCACACAAAATGATAAAAATTTAATCATCACTAATTATTGTGTCCTATGTAAATTAGAAGCGCCATCATTGTTTGTTTGATGAGCAATAAAATGGAATTTACCCACATTATGCTGCACTCAGTCCAGGCGAGGTGAATGTGTACCATGCAGGATTAATTCCTAGGATGCACAAAGCGCTTTAAACAGCTGGAGTTTGAGCCGGGTAATATATAATATATATAATATATAGTGGGCCATTGAATAGGCGACTAGATAAATGCTACATTATTATTTGTTTCCATAGATACTGCCTACATGTACATGATAGCTTGTCTGGGAATGTTGAAGATGTACCAGCAGAGGCATCCAGATATCAACGCAAACTCCTACAAATCATTTGCTTTGTTTGCCGTAATACTTTTTATTGGATTTCTGGGGCTGGTAAGTTGTTCGGAGGAGTGGTTGTGATGATAATGATGATGAGGATTGGTGATAAAGAAGATGATGATGATGCTAATGGTGGTGATGGCATTCATGATGATGATGATGATGATGATGATGGTGGCGGTGGTGATGATGGTGTTGATGATGATGATGACGATGATGATGCTGATGATGATTATGGTGATGGTGATGATTATGAGGAAGATGATGATGGTTGTGATGATGATGATGGTGATGGTTATAGTGATAATGATGGTTGGGGTGAAGATGATGATGATGATAATGGTGATGATATAATGATGTTGATGATGACAGTGATGTTGATGATGATGGTGTTGATGATGATTATGATGAAAATGGTGATGTCCATAATGATGCAGGCTTTCACGTCGATGATGAGTTTTATGATTATGAGAGCGATGAATATGATGATGAAAGTGATGCTGCTGTTGATGGTAATGATTATGAGGATGACATTGATTGAGTAGTCATCCAAAGTAAAATCCTTCCAAGCATGGTCCATACACTATATCAATCATAGAACTTTTTTCCATTTCAGTCCCCCATGAGCATATATTCATTCCTATACATGTACATTAACTTCAGATAAAACAGCGCCCCCATGAGTTCGTTACACACATAGTCTCTCATTAGCGGAAGGGAAACCCCCCATTCCAGTTTCATCTTTGAGGCAGGGAAGCCGGACACTAATCTCATTACCGCTAATGGGATAGTTCCTATCACCAAACCAACCTGCTTACCGTGCCCCTTATGGACTAACGAGGGAGCCCTAATGAGAATTACGTAAATGAAGCCGCATGACAGTGATAAGCTCCTGTTTGTTTGTGTTTGTGCATGCGTGCAGAATGTTGCGTGCAAATGAAAACTCTACTGGAAGTACCAAATGTTTGAATCATCCAAGTAGGATGCACATTAAGAAGTGGGTAGGACTATTGGAATGGAAGGGCTTTTGAGATTATTTTGTATGTCATCAAAGATTGCTACAAATCGGAAACAAATGCACATACATGTACATGTACATCCCTACATGTATAAAAAGTGATTCGGCCTCCCCCCCCAAAAAAAAAATAATAATAATAACATGTAAGGCCTTCTACAGTACTTTTATTCCCCCCCCCAAATTCATATTTTATTGTTCAAAATGAAATCTGAAAATAGTGGGCCCGGCAGTCACTGTTCAGTGTCAGATCGATGTTGCTCTATACCTTGAATCATTGAATGCCAAACAGGGTAGCAGCAACTTCCATCTTTTATAGTCTTTTGGTCTGACATGCCCGGGGTTTGAACCCCCGACCTCCCGAATGTGAGACGGACGCTCTACCCACTGAGCCAACACACCAGTACAATATATAATATGATATACTTTGGTTCAACCTATCAGCCGTTGCATGATATTACACAATTTTTGTATAAATATTGCATTTCTTGTTTTCTGGAATAATTGTAGTTGCCTGAATGCATGCCAGAATTATTTCATTCGTTCGGAAGGAGAAAAATAATGCAATTCATTCATAAATCATCAACTTCTTATCTTTTAAAACCACACTAATTCAATCAAGTAAATCTTCCACTACCAATTAGTCCTAATAGAGTAATGATTAGAAAAACTGGAAATGGGGCCAATTGTAGAAATAGTTGCATTGATTCAATCACAGCTACATGTAACAAACTGAATAAATTTAAGTTCAAATGTGTGATTCTAATTGAATGGACATAAAATTGTATTTGGTGCATGCTAGTTATCTGTAACTAGTGGAAAGCTGGAAACCACATTTTAGTAAACCAGTCATGATTCATTTCATTTGTATGTTAAATTTTTTTCTCATACCTGTACATCAATTTGTATTTTTTATTGTTAATATTTTTATAAAGGTGTATTTGGAAATAGATAGGATCAATTCAGCATATCAGTTCGGTTCATTTATTCATTTCTAAAAAAGAAAAGGCAATGAGTACAGATATATATATATATACATAGAAAAATACACTTCGAATATATACATCAGTATTTTAAAATGTAAACATGCAAAAAACAACTTTAACTAAATGCAATGATATTCATGTATAATTAGGCCTGTGTACAGTAATAGTATGAGAAACAAAAAGGAGGATTTAAAATAAAGCCAATAGTGGCCTTGTAAGGTAAGGTCTCCTAAAATGATAAATGATAATTTGGAGGCTACGTAGTATATACAATCAAAGCAGTCAAGAGGCTTTCAGAGATAAATTCAAGAGAAGTAATCCAAAGTATGTAAAAGAGACAAAATTTAAGAAGCAATTTCACCCCATTCCTCAACTTGATTGAGTCACTGTCTTCATTCTTCAACACCTCACAGCTCTCATTTCCTACACTGATCCTACAGGGGGCCTGTTTCATATTCATGACTTTCACTAACAAATTCACTCTCACCCAATCAGACGCAAGGATTTCAGTAGCTTATCACAATACTCATTGACAAGATGGTTTGTGTAATGCTCACTATTCCTATTGCACTACTTATCTACCAGATACACACACTAAGGGAAGAGGTTTATGACTTTGTATTGATTATCTTATTACCAATACACGTGTATTTGCATACTGCCAGCGAGTTTTAGAGCTTGAATTGGTAATTTATTTTTTAAAGCTATGCATGTGCACTTTGGAGCGTTGTGGCCCAGTGGATTAGTCTTCTGACTTTGAAACAGAGTGTCTTGGGTTCGAATCCCAGCCATGGCGTAATTTCCTTCTGCAAGAAATTTATCTACATTGTGCTGCACTCGACCCAGGTGAGACAAATGGGTACCTGGCAGCAATTCATTCCCAGAAATGCCACCATTCTGTAAAAGGCTGCGGGGCAGTGATATGCCCTATATATGCATGTTGGTATTATTTTCCCTCTGTGCAGTTAATTACAAAGAAAAATGCCATCATTTTTACTTTTAAAATTGTAGCATGACATTGAATGAAAATGATCTGGGAAATACATTTCAATGTACTAGCAAATCAATGTAAGTACAAGTCATGTAACATCTTCAACTGTTATGGAAAAATATAGTTTTGGATTTTAAAAGCTTTGCACCATTGCAAAGAAACAGATGTATCATCTGCATGAAAGTTTGCTATTTCCCGATTCTTGGAGCGGAAAATTATGATTATTTAATTTAGGAAATAGAATACAGGAGAAAAGTGGAAGCACAATGCCATCAGTCTACTCATTGCACTTGAACTATAATATTATCAAGTTAGATATTATCTTGGCCATGCTGTGCCAAATATAAATAATAAAAAAAATTCAGGAAATATTGTGCATAGTTTTAATGTAAACAGGATGTATATCTTTGGGAGAGAATTATGGGATTGAAAAGAAAAACGCACCCCACGTAAAGACACAACGATAATCAAACTTTGCTCCACCAATGTTATTTTTAAACATCACATCCACTTTATATTTCAATAATCATTTCCACAGAAGCGGAAATAATTTTTCAAAGGCCAGTTTAATCTCTTGGCTTACTTTGCTGACTGGAAATGCATCTTATGTGTGATGACCAAAAGAGTGAGAAAATGAGGCTGCTTATTAGGACGGAAAGTGCACTATACAATTATTACGACATGAAATAATTTTGGGAGGTATTGAGAACTTTTGTGGTCATAATAACTGTCTGTAACTACATGTTCTTAAGTTTATCTGTAGTAAAACTGCACATCAGAGATTTTAATTATCATTAGGAAGGGTTGAACAGAGTATACTGTACTTACATGTTCCTGAAAGATAGATTACCGGACGTCAAATGCAACGAGGCTCCCAGCTCTTGTACAGAACATGGGAATAATCCGAGAATAGCATGCGATGGAGTCAGCCCTACAGCGCTGGTCGAAAACGAGTGAGGCCAGGCAGAATCATAATCTTATCATGTTTTAAAGTTCTCATGTGATATCCTGGTTTGGACTATAAATAATTAATACAGGCCTCTTTTTCTTAAAATATGCTTTTGAAGCTATTAGATTTAGTACTGGTATCATATTTGCCATAGAATATTCTACCGCTCTTTGCTTGGTGTGGTCAGAGGTACCCAAATTGTGATTCAACATTTGAATGCTTCGTCTAGTTTGTGTTGTTGTACAATATCTGTATTATAATGATAATAATTGGGGGGGGGGGGGAGTAAGGAAAACAAAATCGTGCCCAATTATTGGCATTCGATATCTTGTGCATCTTAATGCAAAATGGAATGTCTATTAAGCCCCATAATACATGAAGTCTTATCAGACAAATGCAACTTTCTTCCTGAAGGTACTAACTATAGCTACTCAAAGTACTCCTCATTATGATTGGCATTGGTATTTTTTTCATGCTTTCTCTATTTATATCTGCTTTTATATGAGTTGAATTCTATAAAATCAACAATTTATTTTTAATCTGAAAATTTGCAGTTATTATTATCCATATTATATACATGTAAAAGACATAGGAAACCCATCTTAAAATCAACACAGCACATTTTTTTCCTTTATATTCCAAATATCTCTGTTCTTTCTCAAAACTACACATTATGCTAAAAAGGAAAATAAAATGACAATCTCTCTTTCTGCTGATTTTCAATTATGACTGACAATATGAACGTTGACACATCTATTAGAAAAATGGACGAGCTACAGCAGGATATTGCTTAATTGCAAGGAACCACTTTGTTATATGTTCGAACACGGTTTCCTGGTATTCATTTGTTAACAGCATGCAAATGGTTGCTGGAAGCTGTTCAGTTTGGGTAAATTTAGGGAGGTACGTGTTGTCTTTGGTGAAAACTTCTTAGCATTTTCAATGGCGATGTTTCTGGACAATGCTGTAATGCCCAAATTAGTCCGCAAGTGCTTTGTGCTTGATAAAAATGAATGAATCTATTTGTGCTCTATCAAGCTTAATATTGTCAAAAGAACAAATTTTGAATAAGTCTGGCGCATTTACTGTCTTATATCAGATTGAAAGTGAGAGAGCTTTTCATATTCTTTGAATTGCCTTGGACTTTTAAGTTCATCTGTAAAGTAGATTGCACTGTCCTTTGGATATTATAACTAACACAATTTAAAGAATTATTAGGATTTAGAAGAGCAGGACATTAAGAGAAAAACAAGGAGGAGGAAAATAAGGAGGAAGAGGAGAAGATGAAGGGGAGACAGTGGCAAAGAAGAAGAAGGAATAGAAGAAGAGAAGGAGGAGGAGGAGAAGAAGAAGAAGAAGAAGGAGGAGGAGGAGGAGAAGAAGAAGAAGAATAAGAAGAAAGAGGAGAAGAAGAAGTAGAAGAAGGAGGAGGAGAAGGAGAAGAAGAAGGAGAAAGAGGAGAAGAAGAAGTAGAAGAAGGAGGAGGAGAAGAAGAAGAAGAAGAAGGAGGAGGAGGAGGAGGAGAAGAAGAAGAAGAAAGAGGAGAGGAGTAAAGAAGAAGTACTGTAGAATTAAGAGGAAGAGTAGGAGGGGGATAAATGAAGAAAAGGAGGAGATACAGAAGCTGAGCACTCATTGTAGTTAAATTTAGAACTTCTAACACATTTTCCTGTTTGGCCTTTCTCTTAACCTGGAGCATTTACTTGACCCCTCAAGTTGACCTGATTAAAATGAGTCTTTACAGGATTTATATTTTAAAGATATAATCCTATCTGTTCTAGGACAGGGAAATCCAAGATATAGACAGAACTGCAGGTCACATTTCCAGCCAAGTCCTGCCCGTAGTACTGTGTTTCTGTCGATTAATTTACTGATATCCTTTTGAGGCTGCGTTTTAAAACTTTCCTACCCATTTTTCAGCTATGTAAGTCATTCTGGATTTTTAGTAAGACTTAATTTATGCAGGGTTTGCCAAACAAATGACTTTGCAATTACTATGGCCTGTATTCTGAAGTCGGGTTTAACTTAGACTTAGGTTTAAAGTTGTGGTTTAAGTATGGGAAGCCAAAAGTGTCAAAATCTTTATTAAGTTGTAAGTTTCTTATGTTTACTTTGCTCTTCCCTGATGCATCAATGGTGAAGACAATCATCTATTTATACCTCCTAGACAACTATGAATGATTTGAGAGCCAAATGAGCTGAAATATGATATTGTTAGTGATTTATGTAACAATTGGCTGTCCATACTTAAACCACAACATTAATCCTGAGTTTAAGTTAAACCTGAGTTCAGAATACAGGCCTATATGTTTTATTTGCCTTCATGGGTACTATGGAAATCTTAGTTTTAATTTGATGTTGAGCTCCATTTTTATCACAATTTCCATAATGGCACGTTCACTGCAATTGATATTTCTTCATGACATGGGGCCCCTGAAAACCTAATCTTATAGAAACACTCGCTTAACTGTAAATGAATTTATGATGAAATGAATAGTATTCTCTTACCAGATGTTCATTTGTTCTAGCTGTTGGCATTAATATTCAAAGAAGGTCCGTTATCGCATCTTACATCGGCAACTTCCATGTAGGTGCGCCGGTATGATTTTATCATCATGCATGCAAGATGAAGGCGATAGCTTACAGAGTTAAGATGCTGTGCTGCCAAAAAGGAACTCAGAAAGGAACCTGAGGAAGATGTATTTTTAGGGTAGGCTTGGGAAGAAGGTTTAACTCAAGATATGCACCTTTACATGGACACATATTAAGGAGTATGTATGAATTTGTACACATCAAAGTGTATATGGAGTAAAGTGAGCGTTATAAGAGAGAATGATCACTTGTCTCAAATGTAGCAGATGAAAACTATGGTATGAGTTCAGATGTTGTATGGTCAGTACTATCATGAGATATTAACTAATTGGAATTGAGGGCATTCAATATTTTACCCATTGAGAAGTTGCTCGCTATTGATGCAGTTAATAAGTTTGCTCACCAAATTTGATTCACTTCCTTGGTCATAACTTAGGAAAGGTTTCAACTACTCGTATGTCCTGTGCAGTCCGTAGTAAGATTCTGCTACACAAAAGACCTTTCTGTAGCAGTCTTCAAAAACTTGTTGAGCAAAGTGCAATGCAATCCAAGGAAAATTATATTGCCTGTGATGTCACAAATTCAGAACTCCAACAATTCACTAATATTTTTCTCGTGAATTTTCATCAAACCTTCATTTTTTTTCTAATATTTCTGATTTTATCTCTAAAGTTACATCAGGGTAATTATCTCCTTTAATATATGGGACAATTTTTTTCTGAAATGCTGCTTTTTACCAGTACATTATCTTGTGTAGAGATATTTGTTTTTCTAGCGATACACTTTGAATGATTGTGCCATGCAGGGAGGGCTTATAAACTCAATGAGGAAGAGGCTAATTCCAGAGTTAACCAAATGTTCTTCTCATTTGGTACAATTTCTGCTACCGCAATTGAATTATCTTGGAAACATAGTGTAGACTGATATCTTAAAATAATCCTATACCGCATATCTCTCTGCATGAACATGTTTGGTAATGAACGTCTGCCTGAGAATGCTGTGGGAATTGATTCTTGGGCGTGATGGTAGTGTAGTAGTGTCTGTGAATCGAATGGTTGATTGAGAGATTAAACTTCAGCGATAGTTATTTCTTTATTCAGCCATCATGGTGCAAGTACTATAGAAAGTATTTCTTGAGCTATGTAATGCCTTAACCCTATCTAGGCCGGGGGGGGGGGGGGGGGTCTCGTAGGCCCCCCTCAACAATTTGCGCATTATTTTTGCCCTGCGAAATTTTTTGACCGCGCCGCTCCCTAACCTTTTACTTTTAAGTCTGGCGCAACTTTTGAGACCAATTTTGCATCACTCAGATTCGTGGTTCCGAAATTACGCAACATTATGTAAGTGCTTGTCAGACCAAAAATTGCTCAAAAACGTGATTTTGTGCACAAAGTCAATGCAAATTGTGTTTTCAACCAAAAATCATAAATGTATGATTATTTTTAGCTATGTTGGTCTAATTGTATTTATTTTATGCTTTTTATGATCTCAGAAGAGTCCCCACAAATTTCATTGAAAAAACAATGAAAAACGGCCATATGAACTCCCAAAATACCCCGGACTAGATAGGGTTAAGTGATTATTGATCAGAAACTTCACTTTTAACATTACTTAGTATTTTTTATTACTCTATTCATGTTTAAACCGGTTCAATTACAATTCCCCCCCTGGACAAAGGAGTTGTCATTCGCAATGTAAATAAGGTCCTCTCGGTCAGGACACTTATTTTGGGGACCACATCCAGGGGAGATACATTTTGCTACAAAAATAAATTCTAGAGGGGGGGGGGCATTGTTATCCTTCTGGGGTAGCTGTGCTGTTATGATTTAAACAATATTTTCCAAATTTGTGTTTTCTTTTGTTTCATTAGAAAAGTCTTTCATTAGAATTAAAGTTTATTCCTTTATGCCACTCTGACTGGGGCAAGCATTTATTTTATATTTTTTTCAAATCATAGTAATACAAACTGTCTTTATATTCAACTTTCAGATATTACTGTCAGATATTTTCTCAATTTGAACAAATTTGGGAAAATGAAAAGGATCCATATTCATGATATGAGTGATCTTTGGACTATCAACATTTTTTGAGGGATGGGTCTTGAGTTTTTATTGAATAAAAAGTAGTGGAAAATCCTGGAAATTAGATATTCATAGATTGGTCTACTTTCTATATCTGCTCTATATTGAATTAACTTTGTCTCTCTTTTAAGATTTTAAATTTCATTTTCACATTCTCTTACCTTTTCATAATCTCCACCTATATGTCTGGTGGTGCTCTAGCAGAATCTATTTTAGATCTTCATGTAGCATGAACATGACTCAGAAACTTCCGTGACTGTGTGGTGCTTTTTTATGAAAATAGCCGGCAACTGATCGATGACAGCGCCGAGTGACATATATGCCACTTCACATGGGAATTCTTTAAAGGAATATAAACCATAGTACTGGTGCAGAAAAATTTTAACTTAACCCTCAGTCACTGCTGTAATGAAAAAAAATTGAATGGGTTAGATATGGCTTATCGCATGAAATTTATATAAGGTTGCGAGCGAGTGAAGCGAGCAAGCAATTTCAACGATTTTTATCACAAAAATCAAATTTTGTGATCGATTTTGACGTGTTATTCAGAAAATGTCATATTTCACCAATTTTTTTCCCCCAATTTTTTTAACCTCAATGGTAACATCACTCAAGAGCCAATCAAATATTTTCATGAGAGTTTCTATTAGTTACTTTTTTGCAGCCGAAGCTAATATGCGAACTACATTTGAGTGGAATGTTCACTATTGTAGCATAGCAACAATACCATTGGTCAGTGGCTGATCTATTCAGGTGGACCACAATCATTATTTAGGGGCCATTGTTTGTATTTTTTTTTTTCACAATATTCGTTCCCTGAAGACTATTGTGTCTAAACCGGCTGTATCCGCGCCTGAATTGTGGCAGTTTTACATCAATGGTATAAGTTTTTAATGCATAGAACCTTGATTTTTACTAGCTTTCAGCGATGAAATTTTATGTTTAAGCATAACTGGTCTGTTTTGAAGCAGAGGAAAATCAGGGATGCATAGTTAAAGAGAAAGTTTTCAAGATGTTCTACATCACACTTGAATGAAAATTAAGCTGAATGATAGCAGGATGGTATTTCATAAAACTGTTCATGAGCTACACTTGACTTTACAAACAACTGAGTTATTGTGGGCTGTGAAAAGATGTAGCATCGAAAAGAAAATGACAAATAGCCTGCTTTAGACCTACAAAATTTTTTATGGTAAGCCAATAACATTTCCATTGGTTTTGATGGTTTTACTGTGCATTAACCCTTTGCATGCTGATGCTGCAATCTTGCACATTCTAATAATTAAATTCAACAATCGTAATTATTAGTTGTCTCCCCTACCTTTAATTAGATATTATAAAGCTAATAAAAGGCAATAGTTGTTTTGATAAATCTATATAATCAATGATGCAATATGGAAATCTTGAATTAAAGAAAATAACATGGAAACAAGTGTCATTATTATCCCCAAAAATTGACTCAATGTGCAGAGTTAATGATTACTTTTCTGTTATGAAATGGTAGAGCAAAGATCTAGACACGTTCCATTGGAAATGACAGGACGTACCTGGAAAGTAAGAGAGAGGGAGAGAGGGAGAGAGGGGAGATAGCAGGCTCAGCAGAGTGGTTTCATGGAGGTGGTTGTAGCGGGTGGATTCGGCTTCGGCATCTTGCCAGGGCCAGGAGTCTTAACCACAGAAAATGGGAGGTTTTCTCAATGTATGCCAAGCATAATGGCAAATCAATTTTGAGGTTTAGTAGATGGGTATCTAGGATTGGTCCAGGGAGAGTTGGTGAGATACATGATAATTGGTCCGGGGAAAATGATGAGCGTGTCTCCGAGATGTAGTATCATCCCCTTTTCATGTTAAAGTTAAAACTTGAAGCATTTGGTAGGTATTGCTGAATATTTCCAAAGTTGGAAATATGTCATTGATATGTTATGTCAGAATTGATAACATGGATATTGTTTGTAGTCCTTTCGTGCCTGCTGATTTTTGCCAATATTCAAGTTGAAACTTAAGCTTTTCGGAAGGTATCGTCGAACGAAAATTGGAAAATGTCATGGATATTTTCTGTCAGAGTTGATAACTGTACATATTTTTCATACTCCTTTTTTGCCTACCTATTTGAAAAAGAAAATGTTTGGGGCTATAAACATATCAAATGAGATTATTGTACTCTAAATTATATGGTAAACCTGAACGATTGATATTTGGACAGATATGAATATTGACAATTGCAGGGGGGGGGGGGTTGTATTGACCATAGAGTTATGAAGATTGGAAAGCAATATGTAATCCCGTCGTGAAATATTTTCTTTTAAAAACATTTTTTGTTCACACACATACTTTCTCTTTACTTTAAGAGAACACATGCGTATTGAAAATAATGAGTCGTTCGGACAATACTTTTAATTTGTTCATTTTTTAATTAGTTTTCACTCTCTTTATCACATTCTTTGCATCAATATATACAATAAATTATATGATTGGAAATCTACAAAATGTGACAAGCAACTGATATCTCAGTTGGTGTATATCATCAGACATATCCAGAAAAATAAAAAAAAACTAATTCATATTATATTTTGATTTATCAAAACATTTCATAAAAGAGTAAACCTTTAAAGAGGTTAGCTGATGATCAAGAGTAAAATTTGTACTTTTACTTTTTAGTTTCAAAGAAATATGTTTTGAAGCCTGATTAGATCCATTTGCAAACAATTAAAAATGTTCATTTCCATATTGGTAATTTGATCATGAACATAACCTATTCCAAACTGACTGGTTATATATTATTTGAGATATGTAATGGTTTTGAATGTCCTGAAGTTTGTTTGTTGGACACTGCAGAATTATTATGCATCACACAATGGAGCAACTACTTTCATTGCTTCGGACTCGGTCCTTTACTGATGTCATATTTGTCCTGCAGCTGACAATATACCTGCATTTTCGGAGCAATACATAGCAAAGGTAGTATATAAAATGATAATCAGTTGCACATACATAATTTTGGCAAATTAGAAAGACTTCTGAACATTCTTTTGGAATATCTAACGTTTCTTAATACAAATATAATTTCATTATTAGTAGCCTACTCTTTGCACATTATCATTTAGCATTTCTATTGCACAAAAGCATGTAAAAGCTACATGTACTTCATTCTCAACAATATGTTGGAGACTTGAGCCACTTGGCTGAATTGTAAATGTACATATTTACAATTTATACACTTAGGTAGAAAATGCTGTCATGTAAATTGTACTCTGTCATCACTATGATGTCGTATTTCAGCTTGTCCTACTGAAACCTTGTTGGTCCAAGACCATGCTTAATCTTGAAAAGTTATGGATCTTCAGGCTATCAGCTGTAGGATTTAGTAGTTCTTGGTACTTCAGCTGCTAAAGATCCTCTTCAAGTAGGTACTGATGGGAATATGGTCTTTGAACCCCAATGGATTTCAAGAAGTTCCTTCATCAAATGTCCTGATCATTGCAGCATCCATCATGCTTTTTGTAAGAAGTGTGTTCTTGCCATGTCAAAGTCACTGGTCGCATCCTTGTCCCGGGCATTCTTGATGCGCATCATATGATTACTGACAGTCTTTGGGAGGGCACGAATGACACTTGATGGTGGATGGGTGGTTGTCTTTGCGGCTGTCATTGAGAATCCAGCCAGCTTTCGGGCCCCGTACATGGAATGCTCGGTGTATTCAGAACTGGAGATGGAGTAGGAACGGGCATAGTAGCTCTGCTGCGTGGCATAGTCATTTGGCGTCCTTGCCGCTTTCTTAATGGCTTTCATGGCAATGTCATGTTCAGGTACTGTTGGCGGGATATCAATGATAAGAGGATCCGTAGCGGATGTGCTGTTTGCGTTGTTGGCATGGACGCATCGCTTTGCTACATGTGCCGTGGTGATGTCAGGTTTCCTGGCATGCTGCACAGGTATGACTGTCTTTTGGATCACTGCTTGTGTTCTTGGGCTCGGTGGAACCCTGTTGTTTGGGGACGCTATCTTTGGGAGCGCCCTTTCCTTGACAGGTGGCCCTGGCTTACTGTACTGATGTTCCTTCTTGGGAGAGTTGTTCCCTCCTGATAGGCGAGGTGTTAGTGGTGTCTTCGGATTCCCGTGGATTTCGCACATCTGTTGCTGGCGGACACGTCTGACCGTTGCTGCAGCACCGATGACTGCACGTCTTGTTTGCAGACACTTCCTCTGACAACACAACGCTAGTAACATGACCAGGATGAGAGCTACCACCACTCCACCAAGAATGATGGCCACCATTGTCACCGGGAGGCCGGTCTCGTTGAGTGACAGTGGTCTCGTTCTGACCTCCACGCACTGGTCCCGAAGCACGGCATTGGTCTGGGTGTGGTTGACTAGAATGGTGCTGACACAGACTGTGTACTGGGAATCTGGTTCCAGGTCCTGCAAAGACACAAGAAAATGCACCAAAGGTGTCATTAGGGCTCAGTGTATCTTGTGTTTTGATATTGTCTTGAAATAATTAAAAAGGGAACATGATTACAGGTAAACATTGCTGACTGGAAGACCCATTAGAAGTCAACAGCAATGATTTCCAATTATCCACTGGTTAATGTTCAAGATACCTTGATTGCTTCATGTGGTTTGTATTGATACAAATATTCATATTAAAACTAGTGTCCATACTATCAGAAATTTAATCTAATGATTTCTCAAGATAGGTGGTCCCTATCAAAAGGATCTCATTAGAGCTACCAATTTATTAGTAATCTCAGAACACAATACTACAAAGGTTTGCCTCACATGACTTCCAGACGTTTTTAGTTTATATCCTAAGCTTTAAGAACGAGCCAGTTATACTGGACTTAATCATTATCTTAGGATTGAAATCAATATAGATTTATAATATATATATAAATATATATATATATACTTTAATCTTATTTATTTTAATCCAACAATTATTATGAAGTACAGTACTTGTTGGCTCATTCTTAAGGATTGGGATAACAAAAGCAGTATGTCGGTCATGCGCTTGACCATATGCACATAATCCTATTGCAGTGTTGTTTTTATGTGATCAATCCATCTCTAGGATTAAGACAAAATCCCTGGAGTGCTTTAATCACCAACGATCTGTTTAGTTATAAAAACACAAAGATGAGGCCCCCATGGAAATCTCTTTTCATCTTCAAGAAGAAACGTTTCAGTTATTTTAAACTTGAGTGGAAATGATGAAGTGCATGACCGTGATTCACGGATCACATTACCGATTCTGACACTGGAGGGGATGGTGTCCATTATGAGACAGTTTGCAGTGATTGGTGGATAATGAGAATAAGTGATGCCAGAGGAAGCCAGTTAGGAAACCCAGAGAAAATGTGTTTGATCTTGGAAGCAGAAAGACTTAAATCCAAACTGGATGAACCATTAGGAGTTCACCTAGAGGTGTGGAGCTGTTGTTGGATAAGTCTGCAAACTTTGAAGTTTCAACCACAAACACCGGGGTTGAATTTCCTTCACAGATTGCCCTTGGTAGGGCATTTATCTGTCTGTACATTTGCCACTCTCCATCCAGGTTTTGATATTTGTAACGGGTAGGAAGTAATTCCTTGAATGCTTGGGTGCCTGAACAGGGTAGCCGTGCTAAAGCTGGCATAAATTGCAGTGCTTAGAAACATTTGAATTAAGCTTTATAAAACTGTTTCAACCAATTGCATTTCACTGGCAACCAAAAAATGTGGTTTCAACATTCTTTTTAAAAGGACTATCAGTTAGTTCCTATAGTCACCAGGATAATACATTGTTGTGTCTTCATTATTGCTGCCAGAAAAGCTGGCCCTAAAAGTTTAATGTGATGCAATACCATAATTGAGAATCTGGGTATCACACAACCAGTGTTCTAGCTACACATATTTTAGTGGTGGTAGCTATTTCACGGCATGAGGAAGTTTTTTTTTTTTAGGCAGAGTTGGTGGTCTCAAAGTTAAAAGTGAAGGAAGATCAATGCAATGGCAATCTCGCAAATCTTTGAAAATAAACTAATGTTCATCAAATATAAGAATGTTTAATGCAAATTATGCAAATAAAATAAGATTAAAGATGGAAATGAATACAAGTGCAATTCTCCTTTTCAAGGAGTTAGTTTGGGAACACATTTTATTCGAAATTAACGGTGAAGGAAAGCAGGTTTTTTTTTATACATTCAATTTTATTTTAAACAGTTGACAAGGTCATATGTGAACCGACCTAATGTGTTTCTGAGAGCTTCACATCCTCCTTGCTCTGAAAAGGGCAATATTGAAACCTGTCATTAATTACAGTGATAAGTATCCATAGAAAATTTCTCCTCAGCCAATGAAATTTCATTGTTCCTGTAGCTTGTAACAAAACTATTGTAAATTGCTTGTATTTAGAATTTTGTGGAAATTGGCACAATGCAATGATTATGATATATGCAGTGGTTGAATTTGAATTTGAATGGAATACAAGGGCAAGTTTCCCCAAAACATTATCATGGGATACAATGTGATGATCAAACATCCATGTGTTCATGATAAGGTAAAACTGAATACATGTGTGGCTTTGATAGGCAACTTGACAAGTTTGAAGATACAATAAGGAAGAGGGATGCAAAGTAGTAATGACCTTTTCCTGGTGTACCATATGGTTTATGTAAATCAGTAATGAATAGACTTTCAGGGAACACTGTTATTATCATTACAGTTATTGATATTGAGCATGTAGTTGGGTTTTATTCAATGTATGTGTGGATATAGCTCTAAATCTTCATTTCATTATTTATTTATTGACACATTCTTTTTCATTTTGTTCTATTTATTCTATTCATTTATTATTATATTATGTTTATTAATTTTCTATTCATATATCAGTTTATTTGTTAGTTTGGTTTGGTATTTTCTTAGTTTTTAAAAACATTTTATCTTGTTATCTGCTTTTGTATATCTCTCTGTTCAATATGATGATAGAAGTGTTTATTTTTAGTATATTTTAACTATTTTCTTTTCTTCAGAAAAATAATGATTCGAGTACAATAGCTCCAGACATCCTCCATAGCAAATAATATTGTCTGGACCCTCATATTTTTATTTCCCAACACAATAACACTATCCCATGTGGCATTGTTTATAAGATCTATTGATAAAAAATCCTGTGCCAAAAATAACCAAACCATATGAATGATTTTGTAGTCCAACACATAGATTGCCTGTCCTGTGTTTATTTTAAGGAATAATTTCGCAGGGGACAAAGAAACAAAAGTTGTCCACACGTCATCTCGCCTGAAAATGACTTGTCCCGCGGAAGATTGAAAATGGCAACATTTCGCTGTGGGGTTCCGAAGAGGATGAGCTGTGTGGTCCCAAGCCGGCCTTTTTAGCACTGTCAGAGGTTCTATGTTCCGTTGTCATGGTAATGGGAAGTTGTTGCTCAGTCAGTTGCTACTGAACCTGTAACCTGTCTGCAAGCATTTAAAGGCCCCCTTGTCATTTTAATATTGTCAAATTTGTTTTCCCCTCCCGTGTTGTTGATTCTGACAAGGTTTTGTAAATGGTAACTCACATTTGTTGCATTTGTTTTCTTGTTTGAAAGTAAAAAAAGAAGAAAATTTGATTACCTGAACTACACATACATGAATTTGCTACAAGTAATGAAAATGTTTAACTATTTGCATGCTGAATTGATTTCAGGGGGATAATAATGGCAGGTGTTTCCATGTTATTTTCTTTAGTTCAAGACATCCATATTACACCATTGATAATTATTATTATTATGTAGATGTTACCCAAGAATTGTTGCCTTTTATTAGCTTACCTACATGTAATTTGAAGGTAGGGGAGAAAACTTATTATTTACAATTGTTGACTTTTGCAACATCAGTGCGCAATGGGTTAAATGGATTGAGATTCACATACATGGAATTTGGAACGTGCTCAGATGCCCGAGGCGCTATGAAACAAAAATTCAAAACTTGATCACAGTCATGAACTAGGAAAAAATTCTGAATTTAGGTTTAGTCAAGAGATCTTCTCTGCCTCTTTTAATAGAAGATCAAGATTTCTATGCGTGTGTATTATACAAGCAAATATCTCAAAGATTGATTCTATGTTTCATAAACTTTGTCTTCATATGTTCCCCCTTGTTATTTTTTCTTCCTTTATTAATAAACACACTCATTTTGGGGAGTTGGTTATATTTGAGCTTCATTACTCTGTTGGTTTCACTTTCGGATCACCAATCTAGAGTATGAAGTGAAACACTTTTAGCGATGCAGGCGTGTATCCTCTCAAGGAAGTGCTCAACCGATTGACATTTACCAAATAAATCTCATCTTATTCCCTTGTCCTTTGCATGCACTCGACCCTGTGAGAAATAGACCTACCCTTTTTTATCTCCAATGCTTTAAAGTGGATGCATTAAAAAAAAATTCAAATCATTTCACAAATTTTCACGTGCTTGCACGTTTTGCAAATTTACCCCAAAATATCATGGAAACAGTTTATTCATGAATTGCAGATTTGTAGTGATAAGAGTTCATTTCTAATATGAATGCCTCTTATAGCTTCCACTGCCCTTTCACATTAGTCATTTATATATCATATGCCTAGCAACAGATATGTTAAAAATAGTAGAGTAATATTTGAAAATAGATAGTGTTATGATAAGATTGATGGGTTGAATAACCCTCAGTTTTCCCCGAGCAGAATGCTTATATTTTCTTCATAACATACAAAATGTTCAAGTTCAAAGAGTCATCTCAAAGTAAACTTTTAATGAAGGATTCATGTTGATGACAACTGGAGATGCATTTTAGCCCACCCATGTGCACTTGCTATTCATGAAATGACTTGTAGCAAATGTTTGTGGTTATCGAATGTTGTATATCTATTACCATGGAAACATTGAATTTCTCACAGAACTTTGATTGATGATACCTTCTGTTAAATATTTTTCCCCCACAGGAAAGTGTATTCTTAACCTTTACAGTGTAGTTTTGATTTGGGATCCTGCATTCAGAAAGAATTTTTCAAGATTTTTTTTATTCTAAATAACTATCTTCATGAATACCATCACCACTACCTTCATAAACATCTTAGCAATATAACCATTTTATTTTTCCTTTTCCTATATTCTTTAATCCTGAGTAGGTTGTACGCTGTAGGTTGTTCCATGTTGTTCTGCAATGACATTTTAGAATTTTTCTGATAATATCTTTTGTTGTATCCCATTGCTATGCATTTTTGTATTCCGAACACACAAATGCCTTTTGAATATGCCTTTTGCAGAACTTCAAAATATCTCCTGCAATCTTCCAAAACTACTAATCAAATTTGCTAGGTAAATTATTCTTGATGTATGCCTTTGAACTGGAAGAAGCAATTAACAATTGACAGAATTCATCTCGCAAAGTGATTCATCCCTTTTTTCTGCGGATGGTCGTCTGGAATAAACGCTGACAAGCAAAATTAGATTGATAGATAAAAATAGAATGTCACGTTAAGTTTATCCAAGGGTCATATAAAAGCAAGAGGTCTATGAGGAAACCTTGGAGACATTCGGGGATGTCGGTTTATACCCCAGAGAATACCAGTGGCTCTCATGGATGTGGATATTTGCCCAAGAGAGTACTTGAGGACGCTATCATTTGCAAAATGCATATTTAGGTACAAGGGCAACAAATATAGATGAAGATGTTAAATATAGATGTTGCATCATACGTCAAAATTAATGCATATCCTGATTCATTATAGATTGACATTGGAGATAAATAAAATGAGATATTCAAATTTTCATAAAGAAGGCCAATATGTAAATCTTTTCATGAAGGTGGTGATCACAATGAAATGAATTGAGTTTGGGCTCTTAATTTACGTACTATGATTGTAACTAATGATAACTTATTATGCAAGCAAGTAATGATAAAAATGAACATTACTGTGATCTTATTACTTTATCAAAAAATTTAAGTTAATCATGATATAGAAAATACAATTAAGATCCATCCAAGGTCCAGTAACACAAAGGTTAGCAATTAAACACTTTTTTGATTTTCATGATTGATTGTACATTGTAATCAATGCCATCAACTACAGAAAAACGTTCTACGATCATTGTTAGATTTGTGTTACGGGCCCCTGGTGGGTGTTTCATAAAGCTGTTCGTAAAGTTACGAACTACTTTACGCACGACTGGAACATGTTCTTACGTCATTAATCAATTACATAGGGATACCACATAGCACAAGAAAGGATCACCAGTCGTGCGTAAAGTCATTCGTATCTTAAAAACAGCTTTATGAAACACCCACCAGGTTCTCCAAAGTTAAGCATTGGATTTGATTACACCATGCCATAGGCAGCCATGAGAACATAGATCTCTCAATCTAAAGAAGATGTAGATGTAGCATGATAAAATAGTTAGGATATTGATTAAGTTACAATATGCAATTTCTATGGACACTTCACTTGCTTCTGCATCCTTCTGGGCACCTATTTATCACCTGGGTGGAGAGTGGCAAATCATAGATTACTCCTTTCCCAAAGGATGCTGGTGCCATGACAGGATTCAGTAATGGTGCATTAAACCATTTCCATTAAGACCAGTGATGAGTAATAAATACAAGAGCATTCTCTTAAGTTAACCCTGTATTAGTACATTGTTATACATGTATAGCCCATCGCTTACTAATACCATATGTACTCAATATTGAACAAGTTGAGTCTGCGAAAACAATAAAAGATCTGTTTCTAGATGACATAAAATTCTCAATTGCTATATAGCTGATTGAGACATTCAAGTAAAATGCATTTTGTATCACCAATAATGTTAACAATTTTCTTGAAAATGGCATAGATGACAAAGAATGACTGTGAAAAGAGGCACATTAAACAACCAAGGTGTTAATAGCAGTGTAGGGAAATGGGTTTATTTATATATTTATATAAATATCATGATTTAATCCGGTATAATCCTTCTTTGACCCTTGGTATTTGATTGTCATCCCCTAGAACCCCATGTCTAGTGTTTGTTTTGCGGTGAGTTTGAGCTTGTGTCATTCACCGGGTATAAAACTGTAGCTGTGGTTTGGAATTATTTCCTTCCTTTCGCTTAACTGGCCCCCTACTGGTCTATATCCATATAGGCCTTGAGTAAATACCTGATAGTGCATATATGCTGTTGTATTGTGTTCCCTTTTTTATTATTATTATGCTGGTCAATTTCTTTGGAAGGTATTGCAATTCTGCAGGACTTGAATTTCAATATTTTTCAGGGCAATGCCACTTTAAAATATGAAAAAGGTCACAGCAAATCTCCAAGGCCAAAAAGAGGAGCATTGAGGACAATCAATAGGCCTTCCACGGCCATGACCTTTGCTGACCTTGGATAAATTTAAGCTGTGATGCTCATTCCTGGCGTGAAGGCATCTGACTTTGCTTGTCATAGTTTCATTATTATGTTTCTTTATTTTTTTTTCTTCCCACAAATTATTGTTTATACCAAAGTTGATTCCCATTTAATTGAGTTTTGATTCAAAGGCATACAAACCGAAAGCCTTAATTCCTTAAAGGACAAGTCCACCCCAACAAAAACTTGATTTGAATAAAAAGAGAAAAAATCAACAAGCTTAACACTGAAAATTTCATCAAAATTGGATGTAAAATAAGAAAGTTATGGCATATTAAAGTTTCGCTTATTTTCAACAAAAATAGTTAAATGAACGAGCCAGTTACCTCCAAATGAGAGAGTTGATGACATCACTCACTCACTATTTCTTTTGTATTTTATTATATGAAATATGAAATATTTTTGTTTTCTTGTCATTGTCATGTGAAATGAAGTTTCATTCCTCCCTGAACACGTGGAATTCCATTATTTTAACATTTTGTGCTTCAGGCAAGGAGGTCCTAATCGTCAAATTAGTAAAAATTGAAATATTGTATAATTCAAACAATAAAAAACAAAAGAAATAGTGAGTGAGTGACATCATCGACTCTCTGGATGTAACTGGCTCGTTCATATAACTATTTTGTTGAAAATAAGCGAAACTTTGAAATGTCATAACTTTCTTATTTTACATCCGATTTTGATGAAATTTTCAGCATTGTGCTTGTCTGATTTTTCTCTATTGATTCAAATCAACATTTTTCTGAGGTGGACTTGACCTTTAACAACTGATATCTGGCCAGGTTTCTGACCCATCATGCAACATTCTCAGTAGTGTAGTCTTATAGCCCCCTTGAATTATACGAAACTGTGTTGGTCACTTTACTCCCCCTTTATTAAAGTGTCCTTCCATTTTAGATATATTTTTAACAGTTTTTTTTTAATTTTGGATTGTCATTCATTTGATAATATTTCTGTTGTATGGCTTTGACATTTCATTTCAGCCATCTAACTGCATTCTGCATGTATTTCAAGAATGAAAATATGAAAAGGAAGTTTTGACATCTTACATTTAATTTCCATTCATAGGGAAATGAGAATTGCAACGTCACTCTGCCAAATTTGGAAGAACATAAGTACCTCGATCCTGGGCATGCCCAGCCAAAGATTTGCACTTCAATTTGTTATCCAATTTTCAAAGCCACCATAATCAGATTTGGATCCATGAGGGAAGAAGGGTGATTTCCGTCTACCTTTTGCAGAGTCCATCTGTCAGTGGTGCGCCAGAAATATGATACATGTGCCCGGGATTGTACTTCAGTTCTGCAGCAGATGCTACAGTGACAATAGGTCATTTTTAGATTGTACAGTAATCTAATTGAATGCAAGGGTCTTTGTGGAATGTGTGAATTGGACATGTCTACTTGGAATCCCCTTTCCATATCTTGGAAATAATACTGAAATGCTTTTGTAGCACACACAAGATGCCATTTCTTCCTCTTAGGTCACTACACAATTCCTATCCAGTGGAGGGTACAGGATGCCACTATGGTCAGGTTAAAAATAAGGTGCAGGGCCAGGTTGCATAAAAGTTACTATTATGGTCACTTTGCCATCCAATGGTAACTACCATGGTAACAATGCTAAGCAGCCAATCAGAATCAAGGATTCCATGAAAGATGCCAGTCGATGAAAAAGGTACCTTAATAGTTATTGTATGCAACTGGACCCAGATACCCAATTGAATGTAAAACACATTTACAACCATTGGTCTATTAATCAAACTTCATGTTATGTAAAGATTCTGTCAAGAAGAGATGGGACAAACATGAAGGGAAAGCAGTAGGAGAGTACTTACTGTTAATGTGAAATCAGCAACTGATGGATGAATGAATGGGCTGTAGAAAAAGGTATCAAATCCAAACTTGTTGTACTGCACGATAAATCCTGATATCTCCTCATCGATTGCGGGAGGCACCCTCCAAGAAATGGACGCCCTCGTCGTTGCAACGGTATCAATATTGATGTGCTGAGGAGGAGAGATGATGACCTCGCAACGTTCGCCGAGGTAGAGATGTCGGCACTCGCATTTGAATCCTGTATAAGGGTCGTTGGTGCATACCCCTCTATTTTGGCATGGATTTTGAGCGCAGGTCATGTAAGGCCTCGAAGGAGTGGGACCAGAATGAGGATGCCGAGGCATTGTCGGTCGTCTGTTAGGCGGGGTATCGGGCCGTCTTGGGGTTGTGACCCTTGGACGAATTGGGTCAATGACGACGGGTCCTTGTCCACGTCCAGGGGTGCTAACACCTGGTGTGGATGGCCTGTTGGGGCGGTTGACACCAACATGAGGGGATCGTGGAGTTGCTGGTGGACGTGGTGTCTGAGGTGGGCGTTGTACAGGTGGTTGCACCGGTGGTCGCTGCACCGGTGGTTGCTGAACAGGTGGTCTGTTGACTGGTGGTCGTTGCACCGGTGGTTGCTGCACAGGCGGTCTGTTGACTGGTGGTTGTTGCACTGGAGGTTTAAAAGGGTTGATTGGTGCTCTTCCGGTGTTGCCTGTCCCTGTGTTGGGGTTGGTGCCTGGTACCACACCTGGTACCCCACCAGGTTGCACTCTTGCCCCCGGCTGACTCCCCACTCCTGGTCGGTTTGGTATCCAGGGGTTCCGTGGGGGCGCCTGAGGAGGAGGAGGAGGTGGAGGAGGATTCACTGGGTTGCCACGATTAGCAGGGTGCATTGGATCACCTGGCATAGGAAACCCTGGGAGTGGATAAAATCCGGGCATTCCTGGAACAGTAGGATACGTCATCCCCACTGACGCCCAAGGGTCCAGAGGGTCTATGGGTGGTTGTACGCCTTCAGACACAAACCCTCCATTGGGTGGAATGTCTCCTATGAACTGTGCAGCTACCTGTAAACAAAGGTGTGTCAAGGATACTGCCACAAAAACACTTGTCTCCATGGTTATGTACGTCTTTTACTAATACAGGCGGAACAATATCTTGAGGATGTGGATGTAGATCTGATGCTTCCGTTCAAATTGTTCCGAATCATTCAACAAAGTAGAGTTCTTATCAAGATCACCTTCACTTTTAGTGAAGTCAATAAGTCATGGATGAATGCAGTGGGGTCCCTCACATCTGAATCATGGATGCAGGTACAGTCATCTAACTTCTGCAGCACTCCCAATTTAGCATGTACTCCTACCCCACTCTCGAGGAATCTTGATCATCTAACTTCCGCTCCTGAGTACTTCTCCAAGTCTGCCAAGGTACCTTAAACAGCTCAGCTAGAAAGACGGTACAGTTTGCAATGGCAACACTGATCCCAGTCTTTCACCAGACGTCTTCAAGCTCTCTCATCTTTCTAGCCGTAAAGCCTTCAATGTCTCGTCTTGCGGGGGCTGTCTTCTCCCTCCCGGGATAAACCAAATCAAATTTCTGACTCAGACAAAGTTATAGTTCCACTGCGTTGATTCCTGATTGTCGCTCTTGTGCTTTCTCTTCCTTCCCTTGTACGGCAGCAGTCCTCCTATCGCAATCATCGATCTTAGTCCCTGCTTGCTCGTCGAAAGTAGACGCTGCCTGCAAATGGTGTTTCCAATTAGAGGATAATCCAATTCTTTGTTGGGAGGTTTGGAAGTGGTGATAATGATCTTTAGTTGAACCTGTAAAGTGGATGAATAAAAATAGTGCATAAATTTCTTTGGATGCTTTGTGAAATTGAATTAGGTGTGAATTACAATTTAAGAATCGAACGTGTAACAGCACGTGAGAGAAGAAACTAAACTGCAGTCAACAGCTAATATTTCAAATTCGCTCTTAAATCTCAAATGATAGGATCATAGGATATCTATTGTTGCGTCCGTGACCCGGAGGAGACAAAGCATTGGAGGGGCACTGTATTGTTTGTGAACAATGCTGTGCCCCTCCAATGCTTTGTCTCCTCCGGGTCACGGTCTGCCACTGGCTGCGTCCCCCCAACACAAAAGAAAGAAGATCCTCTGCTCTGCCGCCAATGGACAGGATATCAATTTTCCAATGCAAGCTGAAACAAAACAGCAGTCAATGTTTCAAACTTTCAATAAAAAGATGGATTTCAAAATGATTTATGGAAATACAATCAATTACAGGTTTCTTGCAACATCCCCTGGTTTAAGAAATCATTTAACTGTGTTTGTTAACCCATTGCCTTTAGTAGCCAGGTAAATGCAATATCATTTGCCTTACTGCAACATTAATGAATAGTAATTTTTGTATTGAACTTAATGTCCGGCTTAGTGATCTCTTTATTGAGGCATTTAAAAACCTCCGCATAGCAATCATTAATTGGTGATATTATTTTTTTCACAACAATCACATTGTACGATTAAATAACAGAAGGCCACTACAAGGTGGACGTACAACACATACAGTGGTATTTATTATATATTTAATCAATATCTTATCATTTTATTCATCATTTATCAAATTATTAGTTTGGTTTTAATTCATTTATCATAGATTTAGTCACCATTCTAACCTATAATGAAACAAACATGGAAAACCAAAAGAAAAATAATATTCCTTTCCATGCAGTCAGTTTTGGAAAAGCTGACTGATGTGGGATAAAGTACTGTAATGGAAATACAATTAATATTTTGCTTGATAAAATGAATCATAATTGCTCTCCAGAATTGTGAGATGAAATCAATCCTGCTTTATTAAATTCAGTACCATTTTGAGGTTGGAATCTATTCCCCAATGGGTATTTACCACAGACTTTTTGGCAGTGATAGTTTGTACTCGCATGGCTTGCCAGAAACTCTGCTGAAGTTATTATTATTAAGACATCAGTAATAATTTTGTATTTCAAGTATGCAGTCTCAATTTTCACTGCCCTTGTCTTTATTATTTCAGTTACAGGGAGATACATGTTTAAGTAGCGTAAAGAAAGTGTTTAGTAGAGTAAGTTTGGGCAGTATCTCTAAAATATTTGCTACTTTATATTAAGGAATTATTTCCAAAATTTTTGCTCTTATAAGGTTCACCTTTATGTAATTTATTAAGATAAAACAAAAATCATATTTTTATCTTTTCAAATTGAATGTGTATAAATACATATTAAAATTGTGTTATTTTTAAAATCCCAAAATGAATAAGGTGTGTACTGACCTTGAGGTAGTATTATTATAATTGACATGAGAAGGAATATTTAGTCAGATCACTAATGTTAATGTTTTTGTATATCTTGATTAAGAATGGTACTGTATATCAAACAAAAATACAAAGTTAATCCACTTACCTTAATTGAATTATTTCCTTTGGTTATAACTGAAGAGCTTTATCCTGTTTAAACTTCCTTCACAAGTGGTATCTTAATATTGAATTCAAATGAAATTATTTCTTTCTATACATTGTGATCAGCGTGATCACAGTTAAGGAGCTGTGGGATAAGTTGTGGGTACAGGTGCCAGTCCTTCGATCTTAAACCAACGCAGTCACAGACTATCAGCTTGCTATTCTAAGCATACAGCTCATATCCCCTCCTCAAGATCTTGCGCCTTCACGGTATGCCTTCAACCGATCAAATGATCTCCCTGTCGCCTCGGCAAAGAACCTTACTTGACCCGCACCAGAGCTCCCCCTGCCTCTGCTTCCTGCCTATCGATACTCAACCCCCCTCCTGGAACATGGACAGACCGATCGTCTGCCCTGTCGGCGCATGCGTCACCATTGAAGGAAGTGCATCATTGGGTCGCTCCATGGTGTGTCTTTAGGGGAGGGTTGGCGTGTTCGAGGGGAGGGGATGTCATGTTTATTTAAAGGTGGGTGGAGTTGGGTAATGTTTTTATCGTGTCCACCTACGTGAGGATCATGTGGGAGGCTATAGGCGATGTCTTCTTGAGTGATGGGCCGAAGATAGTCCAGTGGCCTTGGAGGGGGTGAACTGTGATTGGTCAATAAAGGCTATTTTCGTTAATAGACACCTACTTGATATTTAATTTTACATTGATTTTTTCCCCTTTCCCCTCATTACCTACTTCATCCAGCTTTCTTTCTTAAAGGGCAAGTCCACCTTAACAAAAAGTTGATTTGAATAAAAAGAGGAAAAATCCAACAAGCATAATGCTGAAAATGTCATCAATATTGGATGTAAAATAAGAAAATGATGACATTTTAAAGTTTGCTTAATTAAAAAAAGACAGTTATATGCACATCCTGGTCAGTATGCAAGTGAGGAGACTGATGACATCATCAACTCAATATTTCTTTTGTAGTTTATGATATGAAATAGGGAAAAATCTTTTTTTCTCCTCATCGTCAAGTGAAATGATTAATTCTTCTCTGAAAAAGTGGAATGAACATTGTTTAATTTAAGTCAAGTTAGTCTTTATTGTTAAATCTAAAAAAATGAAATATTGTATAATTCAAACAATAAAAAACAAAGAAATAGTGAGTGAGGGACATCATCGACTGTCTCATTGACTTGTGCAATCACTATTTTGTGAAAAATAAGCAAAACTTGAAAATGTCGTAACTTTCTTATTTTACATCCGATTTTGGTGAAATTTTCAACGTTTTGCTGGTTTGATTTTTCTCTATTTATTCAAATCAACATTTTTCTGGGGTGGACTTGACCTTTAATGTAGTATTTACTTCCAATCCTGTTAAATATTTTTCATAAAATGTAAAGGATAATATGAATGAATCCCACTCATGTCTAAATGTGTCTTCAAACTTTGAAGACATATTTAGACATGAGTGGGATTCATTTTGGCCGTCTGCACTTTCATTCACCCTTGCGACGGTTTTGCTAATTAATCACCAGCTCATGAGATTAAATGTGGAACATGATAAGATAGTTATGTACCATTTGCATTAATTGTATCGATTTCAATTCTCTGTTTACTTTCTCTCTTTCTCCGTTTCTCAATATTATTTTGCCATTGGCTTTCTTGATACTTTTGTCTATTTCTCTATATGTAGATGCCGGTACCATGTGCTTGAAATATCTTAATCCATTTTCAAATTAATACCAGAACCTGTCTTTGATGATTAGAGACTAAGCAAAGTTTAGAAAATAATACTCATGAGAAAAAAAGCAAGATTTTGAAATTTCTTTCTTCCCATGGAATTCACATACATTGATTTGACACGAATTGATGGTAGGAAATAATACTCCCTTTTTCAATTGGCAGCTACTGCATGCAGGTTTGGTACTAAACTGTCATTTTGTGTCACAACAAATTACTTGTAAAACATTTACAATGAATTTGCTCGTCACCCAAGCTATCTAGTCAGCAGGCATAGACCCTGATTGAAACTTTGATCAACAAGTGTGTCTTCATGCAAAGACAAGCACATACAAAACTTGCTGCTTCAATTCTGAGCGAGAGGGCCTCAGTACACAAGGCATAAATAGGCTGCACACTCAGACCCTTAACTCGAGGGAAGGGTTTGCTCTGCAAACTTTAAGCTATCAGTCCACATATTTGCACGACAACTCAACTTCATCATCAAAACTTGAGTCTTTCTAAGGAAATCAAATCTAGCATTTCAAACCTGGAATAATCGAAAGCGGAAGAACTGGCTCGCTTTCCTTGCCAGCATTTCTGCGATAAGACTTTCCTGAAGTCCTTTGTGTTTTCATGCGATATGGAATTGCCTTTTGTCTTCCTGAGAAGCATATTGGGTGCTGACTTTGACTTCCTGAGCTCAACAACCTGCTGCTTGCAAGAACCCTGCGGGCCTGTACAAAGTATATACAATTAAGAGAATCTGACAATTGTAGGTTTAAGCCATTGAGTCCTTGCTCTCCAATGTGAAATATGTGTAGTAAATCATATTGGATCATTGTGTCTACCTGGTCCAAAAGTCCAGCCACCAATCATTCCTACTAGTCCATTATTAAGATTTTCTTACAAATTGTGCAGTCGTATCTAATAGTATCCAAAATGTGCTTACTAGCAAGAAGCCTAAAACTTTAAAGGAAGAATAATTCTTAGTACACTTGTCTACATGACTGTATGATGCTTGAAAGGTTAAACCTCAAGTCAAAACAATATTTGAAAAGATGAAAAAATGTGATTTTCGCAAATTTCACCTCTCCTTTGTTTACATCTCTTTCCTAATTCTGCCAGTAGCCTTTCTATCACCCGTCAATGCAGGAAGCTTCCCAGTCTAGTCCTTACGTTCTTCATTTATTATCTTAAAATATGATCTTTGATAGTGGTTTATTGATAAGCCAACAATGCTGCGATTGCTGAAATGAAAGAGTGGAGATAATAATGGTTTTATGATGATTGAAACGAACAGGATTATTGCCCCCTAGAGAATTGTGCCTGGAATTAGAAATGATGTCATTTCATGTACTCTGCATGTTGTAGGCAGGTAACAAAAATAAACATTCTCTACTTCTACTTTTACTACCAATTTTAACGCAGGTGGAGAGGGCTTGCCCTCCCCCCAAAATTCCATGACAAAGAAGAAAATGACAAAAAGTAAAAAAATTAAGAATAGGAAGGACAGAGGTGCAGTGTGATAATAACATTATGTCATAATTTATCACAAAATTTTATTTTCATTCTAAAAAGGCCAATTTTGCTTTCTCACTTCACTTGCTCACAACTTTTCCGAAATTTTCCCATAATTTACCGTGCTCCTCAAAATTGTTGACTCACTATACCACTGACGTCTGCTGCTGCTTCTGCTTTTTCTACACTTCAGAGACTACTTCAGTCTTATACTACTTCTTTTTCTACTACTGCTACTACTACTTCTACTACTACTACTACTACTACTACTACTACTATTACTACTACTATTACTACTACTACTACTACTACTACTATTTCTACTACTACTACTTCTACTACTACTTCTACTACTACTACTATACTACTACTTCTACTACTACTACTACTACTACTTCTACTTCTTCTACTACTACTACTACTACTACTACTACTACTACTACTACTACTACTACTACTACTACTACTACTACTACTACTACTCCTACTGCTACTGCTACTACTACTACTACTACTACTACTACTACTACTACTATTTTTACTACTACTACTACTACTACTACTACTACTACCTCTACTACTACTACTACCTCTACTACTACTTCTACTGCTACCGATAATGATAATACTGCTGCTGCAACTGTACTCCATTGACATGCATGCCCTGCACATATGAATCCACCCTATATATGACTGCTCTAACCTATTCTCTCCTTGTTTTGTCTAGAGTCTTCACACTCTCATTGATAAACTCAAATTATCACACCAAGTCGTCTGACCACATTGAGCTATTCTTGACCACTCTCCCTAAGGGTCACTTTAGGAAGTTTATGATTATACCAGGAACATGGACCTATTGTTAGCTTATTACTAATCACCTCCTCTATGAAATCTTTTGAATCAGAACTCCAAAAACCTCTTGCATTTAATTTCACCTTTCTACTTGTTTTGTTTTCAATTTTTAAAATTTCTATTCCATTTTTTGATTTGTTAGTTCATCTATTCCTATTACATCATGTGTCTATTTTATATTTTGGTATCAGGCATATTACTGATTTTTTTTTTGTTTTATTTCTTATTCATATTAATTATTTATTATATTAATTTATTTCATTTTATTGTGTAATTTGTTTATGTATTTTTGTATTGTCATATTTTCCATGTTTATTTTGATTTATTTTATTTATTCATTTTTTGATTTTTTTTAAATTTTATTATTATATTTTTTGTTGGGGCGGTTCTAATCTTGTATCTCTATTTGAAGGAAAGTGTGATTTTTTGTAGGCCCTATAGAGTTGAGGAATGTCTATTTATGAACATTACTTATGCCTAGTAACTATGTTTTACACATATCCTTGGACAAAACTCATTGTCCATCTGATAACATATTCAAGTGTCATACAGGGACTTTCCATCTTCAGGAATATTAGGTTAATTATATCATCCTTTATTATCTTTATAGCTGACAGGTATATATGGGAGCAGATAGACAATATTCCTTTGCTTTACTCTTAGGAGGGGGTTATTCCATTCTTTCCCCAACTGGTCCCAAATGGGACAAAATGGATTCATGAATGGATGTTAAGTGATGTCCTATTTAGGAGCTGTATGTCATTGACGTTAATAACTGGCCAAGGCATTGCTAATTATATACAGAAAAAACTTTGAACAAGATACGTCACTCGTCACCAGAATGAACACATTAGCCAGTGACTCAATTCATGGTCTGCACGTCCTGCATGTATAGACCAATGCAATGTTTACTACGAGGGACTTTATGAATTAAATCTAGGGGTTTTCCCCAAGTTTTGAAAGTGGAAATGGGCTTATAACAGGCGAGGATACTGGAAATTAAAGGGGCAAAGCTTACCCCCATCTTCTTAACTAAAGGTCAGCCATGCTATATTTGTATTCAAAACTCCTGTGGGGGACTACCTTCAAATAGTGGCCACTTTGTATAACTTTTTTGAGAAGTACAGTAATGGTGCCTTCAAAATGAGACAGAGCTACCAAATTGCTGGATATTTATTTTGGTCTTATTACACTTTTCGTACTTGTACCTTTTTATTCGACATAACTTTCATGAAGAGAATATCGCCCAACTTGAAGCATTTTATTCAGATTAGGTTGTATCTTAACACTATTTGCTTTCATATTAAGACTCCATCATGGTGTATTTTAACATCCAATGGTTTGGTCCTCCTAGAACACTGACTGGTATTGTTTTTTAACAAAACCATCATCTTTTCAGTGTATGTTAAAATTTTGAAATTACAACATAAGCTAAATAATGTTATCTAATGCTGATGTTGAAGTACTAATCAGTGGCGTACCTAGGATTTTCCAAGGGGGGAAGCAAATTCGTCCACCAAAAATTTAGAAAATTTTGAAAAAAAGGTCTTCAACCAAAAATAAAGGATTTTGTACCAGAAAGAAATTTAAACCCCCCCCCCAAAAAAAAAAAGCTCTTCAACCAAAAATAAAGGATTTCGTACCAGAAAAATTTAACAAGCAAAAAAAAAGGTCTCCAGGTTTCAAGTTCAAAGTAGCTGGCCACTTGTGGCTCGTCAGGAATCAATTGTGACTCGTCAGGGGGAGGGCAGGGATACGTCCCTTGCATGGGTTGTGACTCGTCAGGGGGGCAGTCTGACCCCTCTGCCCCCACCAGCCCCCCCCCCTCCTAGGAACGCTAATGATACTAACCTTGTATACCTAACCTCAATATCTTGTGCTATTGCCAATGTGGTTCTATCAATAAATCTGTATTGCCAACTGGGCACCGTGTATGTAAATTACTACTAGTATTATAGTAAATTTGCCACATGCGATGGTAACTGCCATGGTTACAATGCTCAGTAGCCAATCAAAATCAAGAATTTGAAGGAGGTTACCAATTGTGGCAAAGTAACCACAATAGTTTCTTTTCTGCAACATGACTTTGGTAATATTTCTGTTGATATTTTGAAACTAACAACACTTTCCTTGATCCTAAAAAAACGTCAACCTGCTTTGATGTAGATATAGCAGTTGAGGCACAGAAGCTCAGTCGGTACCCGGTTCGATTCCAACTTGGTGCGCTAGTGCCCTTTGGTAAGGCATTAATCCTCATTACCAGGTCCCTCGGAGAGGACCTTAAGCTATAAACATTCATGCTTTCTTAGCAATCGGGAAAAAAATCCCCACCAATCAAATCAAGCAATAACATCATTGTTATACTTAACTCAAGATCCATCTCCTTGCTGCAGTCAGGAGGAGAATAATAAAGTTGGAATTTGGCCTATTCTTTGCCTTCCTCGACTTTGTGGGTCATGGACATAACTGAAAATTATGATCTCGGAAATCAAGGATTTATGATCAGATTCAGAGTGGCTTAATTCATACTTGTGCCTCAAAACCCAGGCTAAGACAAACTCTTGTTGTGCCCTTGTCAAGCACACAGTTGTTCACTCTCATCCACTCCTATAAGGGTACCTCACACTCCTCAGGTCAAAATAAGCTTGTATTTCTCCAGTTTATACTTCTCATGCTCTGGTATGACATAAATTGCCAAGCGTTCAAAACTATCATCAAATCAAGCAACAGATTTGAACTGTATTGCAGCCTTAGCCTTTGAATGTCGCTGCAATTGAGAGCAATATTGAATGGGCCTTTCTATATCCCCACATTTGAGAGGAACTGTTCCCATCCCCTCCCTCTTTGATATGGTCATTGGCTGGCTGTGAACTTGTATTAGATCCCATCAATCCGAAGCTTTCAGTATCTGGCTCCCCCAAACAGTAGCTTTTTGTACCTTATTCTACAGTAGCTATATACTTTCTTGTCACTGACTTTTTTTTTACATATTGATCATTTGAGCTTTGTCATCCTTGTCAGATGGCTTCAATGTGACCTTGCTGTATCCCTCTCCTGTTCTCTTCCTCTGGCTAAAATTAGACCGTGATGTCATCCCAAGACCATCCAAAGTAAAGCTCTTGCTCATTATAAGGCTCTGTAGTTATGATTATCACAATGTTTTTAACTTCATTTGATTACAAAAGAGTATCACACACTGAGAAAACATTCATTTTCCACAGACCACAATCATGGAAATTTACCTGTTTTTTGGTTAGCTTTCACTTGCTAGGCATCGTCATTGTAGTATGTTACACTCATTCAAGGATTTGAACAAATCCTTATATGTGAATTTGGGCCAGTCAAACATTTATTTTTAATATTAAGGATTAAGTTTTGAATCTCAAAAGATTTACATTCAAATCTTTTAACTTTATACTTAAATATGCCACTTAAAAGATTAAAATCTGCATCTAATATTCAACTGCTCCATATTCACAGCTGATCTGGAATTACATGTGTTTTAAATCCTTGAAATTTGGAGTGCATAAAAATTTGTTTTTGTCACTCCAAGTAAAATGTCCCCCTTATTATCTCCATTTCTTCCAAGTCAGCATAAGTTGTTTCAATTTAAGGATCTCTTTTAAAGAGAAAACAAATGCTTGGTTTCACCAAACCTGTTGAAAAATTCACTTGTATACATGAAATGCTTCATATTCTTCATTTGCTAGACATGGAGTAATATTTCTAGAAATGTTTTCTATAACTGATAAAGTATAAAAATAATGTATTTATTGAGTATTCATAATAATTTAGTCTCAATGTTGAGTGCGATTGCTCTTTCAAAAGAATCTCAAGCAACAAAGAAGAACATTGCTGGCCTTCACCAAACCAGTTTAAGAATGTATTTGTTTACAAAATATTGCCTCATATTCTTCATTTTTTTGACATGGGACAAATTCAGAATATTGTCTATGAATAGTGCAATATTAGTGTTAAAGAGTGATATTCCTCTCTCATGCATTTCTTAACAAAAACAGAAGAACAGTGCTGGGCGTCACAAAACTAGTTCAAGAGTTTATTTGTATACATTGCTTCATATTCTAAGAAAAGTTCCCAGGTTTGCCTTCCATGTAACAGGATAAAACCAGGTCACTACTGAGGCTAACCTATCGCCCCTACGATCACCACACAGGAGCAAGCATCCATGACGTTTAATTTTTACGAGTGAAAATTGTATTATGTCCTTCTGTAAGGCGATATTAGATATGAAAGGGGAAGTGTGAATTAAAGCATCTTAGACTCTGATCAATTGAGTATATGAGAAGAAGAAGGGCATAACTCCATCAAAACAGTTAAATAGCTATGGAGTGAAATTTTGCGCATTTTGCTTTAAAGAGTTGCTTTTTTTGGTACTGCTAGTTGCTTTTGCTGGGGGAAAGAGGGGGAGATGGATAAAACTTAATTGTTTTTTGTTTTCCTTTTAATTTCATATGACTTTTGAGGTGCCACACTCTGCTTCTAGTATCTGAAATCAACAATACTTTTAACAGGAATAAATTGTGCAAGCATATTTTTTTTCAACTAAAAGAAATAAACATTATAGATATGTACATCTCTGTAACATGCTCTAACTGCCAATCAAAACAAAATATTTTACTTCTAAGCCAAGCAGATATGATGCTAATCCATTCCTGGTTAAAACAATCACATGCTATGAATGGATGTCTTGGAGAAAAGTTTTTTTTATCTTTATTATTTCATTATACATACACCATGTTGCACCTAAATAATTATTTAGGGGCAACATGGTGTGTTGTCGTCTTCAGGATAATCATGATGTCATCCAAACTTAATGTCTGATGACTCAAAATCTGTTTTGGTGGACTTTGGACCTTCTTCCTCCTAGCACCGTAAAGTGCTTGGAGTACCCATCAGTTGTTGGTGATCAAAGACGCATAGGGGCTAAGTCGCAGGAAGTTCAAACCCTGGCGAAGCCTGGACAATTGACGTAGGTTACCCTGCCCGTGATAGTGCATCTTGAGTCGCAGCGTATCGCCCCGGATTAAAGTCTCAAGAAAGATTGATATGAAAATAGCTCCATGACCGCTCCATTTGCGTAGGTGTGTGATTACATTGATCAGGCATCGGAGTTTGGGGTTTATTTTGACATACGAGTGACTCTCGACTTGACGTCCGGAGGATTTGAAGAAAGTTTGGAAGTGTCTTTGTCTTCTTGATCAGCTGGTGGTGATTGTTCCACCTGTCCATTGGCGCAGATGGGTGACCTCCATGTGACCCTTATTCTTACAGGTGTGAACTTAATCATGACCTGCGTCTTTGATACCGCTTGGTCATGACGAGTATATACGTCATTTAGTGCATTACAATGAAGTGATTTTTTATTGCTCATTGATTTTATTGAGGGCTATATGATAGCACCATGGACACTGAACTTGAAATCACCAATTGTATGTAACTCTTTCATATTGAAAACCTGATTAAATTCCATCATTTGTTGCAAATATTGTTTGGGATGTGAATTGCATGAAAATGATATTGAGTCCAGCTCTGAAAAAGCTCATATTTTGGTTATGGCATAATTAATTAGTCACTTCATTTTGCCTGAAGAACACTCTCACAGGAATTATTGGACTGTTTTCAGACATTCTTAGGTTGCCACACTGGCCATATTTCTAAAATATAACTTTATCTGAGCTGCCCTTAAAAACAAAGTTTTGATAGTCCAATAATATCCTGGTGAAGGAGGGGGGGGGGGGGGTTGATAGGCAAAGGGTAATCAAAGACAAATTTAAAATTATGTTAATGATCCTTATCTCAGGGGTGTGAGAGTTCAGCTTTTTAGTTGATTTAAGATTTTGTTTTGTTTTGATTTTCAGCTTGATTTTCAACTTATTTTAGTTTCCTTTTTTACCAAAACTGGTAGCTCATTCTGTTTCAGCTTTTTTTTCAACACTTCAGCTTTTTTCAGATCTTTTTATGTTTGACCACTCACACCCCTGTTATGTATTTACTAAAATGAACAGTCTGGAATCTTTATCTAACTCTAAGTGTTCTACATTTTCCATTTAGGTATTAAAGCCCTTTACCACTCATAGGGGGTGTTGCAAGAAAATATTTGCATTCAATTGCAAATATTCTGTTGCAATGTTACAACTGATAGATCAACGTTAGTTATAGCAAATCAGATTAAACTTCTTGTTTCAAGGAGCAGATAAGCATTCAGTCACTAATTTTCAATTAACTGCAAGACATGTGAATGACTTAGGAACCAAAAATTGACTTGCAATTGATCGCAAGTTTCTTGCAACACCCCAATAGTCTGTCGTTGATTAATCCTATAGTTGTTATAATTTTACATCACTGCCACATTGATGCTGACTCAGACAGCAGAAGTAGTGCAATTTTACAACAGGCGGCAGTGACAAATTTTATCTTCATTGACTTGCCAAATTTTTGCATTTTTCACTGCAATTCCTCATAATCCTTCTGATACAGCTCTAATCCAGCCTTATCACAAATTATTTAGAAAATTCATTTGAAACTTATAATTGTGGAATTGAGCAATTGTTTGTGATCGTTGGAATAATCATTTTTATCCATTCATAATAAGGAGGCATTGCCAAAGTGTTAGGTCTCAATTCATTCTATCTAATTTGGGGGCATTTAGGGTCTAATGTGAGGTATAGTAGAGTGCCATTCCCATTAAAAAACAAAGTTAATTGAATTTATTAACAAACTTCATTCATTTGGCATGAATATTTTGTTCTAAAATATACAATGATAACATAAACAAACACATTCATAACCGTATGTCGTGTAAATCAGTAATACATTAATAGATTTCCAATTATTATACAGATATACATCTATATACAAATTAAGGGAAATGATGAATTGAAATTTAACATAAAGAAGATGTAGCATAATGCAATATAAGTTAGCTAATTATTGAGTGCAAATCAGGAAATAAATAAATGTATAATGTTAGAGATATATCTTTGGCGATGGTGACTGAATACTTGACAATTAGGTTTTGATGAACAAAATATATTTTCTAGACTTTACAAAAAATAACTCCAAAACTAATGAGAATATTTTGTCACAAACTTTAAGGGGGGTACACTTAAAGGCATATTTGTACACAATGTAATATTTTTATTTTTTCCAGATTTATATTGCGACAATTAAGTTATCAGTCATACATCATGCGCCAGTTTCATGAAGAATTACTCAATTTCACAAGAAGCATTTTGACGTCAAAACATAGAGGAGGGATCATTAGTCACAGAGCCCTAACATACGGCTCATTCTTCATGTTCACTTCAATTACCCTGTGAAGACGTATGTTTATTGGATGCAATTTTCAGTCATCTTTTCTCTCTTTTTTGTGATTTTTGTTCCGCTGATGCTTCATTCAATTTCTAGTATTCTGTTCCTTCTTTCAATTATATTCTTATCAGTTCATATCATAAAGATTTAATGGCCTGTATTCTGAAGTCAGGTTTAACTTGGACCATGGTCTAACTCTGTGCTAAAATTATGGGAAGCCAAAAATATCATAATTTTTTTCTTAAAATTGTCCATTTTTGTCTCACCTGCGAAGCAAAGTGAGACTATAGGCGCCGCTTTTCCGACGGCGGCGGCGGCGGCGGCGTCAACATCAAATCTTAACCTGAGGTTAAGTTTTTGAAATGACATCATAACTTAGAAAGTATATGGACCTAGTTAATAAAACTTGGCCATAAGGTTAATCAAGTATTACTGAACATCCTATTAGAGTTTCATGTCACATGACCAAGGTCAAAGGTCATTTAGGGTCAATGAACTTAGACCATGTTGGAGGAATCAACATCGAAATCTTAACCTGAGGTTAAGTTTTTGAAATGTCATCATAACTTAGAAAATATATGGACCTAGTTCATGAAACTTGGACATAAGATTAATCAAGTATCAATGAACATCCTGCATGAGTTTCACGTCACATGACCAAGGTCAAAGGTCATTTAGGGTCAATGAACTTTGGACGAATTGGGGATATCTGTTGAATTCCCATCATAACTTTGAAAGTTTATGGATCTGATTCATGAAACTTGGACATAATAGTAATCAAGCATCACTGAACATTTTGTGCAAGTTTCAGGTCACATGATCGAGGTCAAAGGTCATTTAGGGTCAATGAACTTTGGCCGAATTGGGGATATCTGTTGAATTCCCATCATAACTTTGAAAGTTTATGGATCTGATTCATGAAACTTGGACATAATAGTAATCAAGCATCACTGAACATTTTGTGCAAGTTTCAGGTCTCATGATTAAGGTCAAAGGTCATTTAGGGTCAATGAACTTTGGCCGAATCGGGGGTATCTGTTGAATTACCATCATAACTTTGAAAGTTTATTGGTCTAGTTCATTAAACTTGGACATTAGAGTAATCAAGTATCACTGAACATCCTGTGCGCGTTTCAGGTCACATACCAAGGTCAAAGGTCAATGAACTTTGGCCGAATTGGGTGTATCTGTTGAATTACCATCCTAACTTTGAAAGTTTATGGATCTGATTCATGAAACTTGTACATAAGAGTAGTCAAGTATCACTGAACATCCTGTTCGAGTTTCAGGTCACATGATCAAGGTCAAAGGTCATGTAAGGTCAATGAACTTTGGCCATGTTGGGGTTTTTTGTTGAATAACCATCATATCTCTGTAAGTTTATTGGTCTAGTTCATAAAAGTGGACATAAGAGTAACCATGTATCACTGAACATCTTGTGCGAGTTAGAGTAGTATTCAAAGTCAGCACTGCTGCTATATTGAACCGCGTGATGCAGGTGAGACGGCCAGAGGCATTCCACTTGTTTATGTTTACTGTGCTCTTTCCTGATTCTTTGATGGTTAAGACAATCATCTATTCATACTACCTAAACAATTATGAATGATTTGAGAGCCGAATGAGCTGATATATTGTATCTCTACTGTAAGTGATTTATGTAACAATTTGCTTTCCATACTTGACCACAACTTTAAACCTGAGTTTAAGTTAAACCCGACTGCAGAATTCAAGCCATTATGTCTTTGTTAAAAGGCGGGATATTACAATGATTTGCTTTTACTCTGGCATATTAGGATGAATTTCCTATAGGCAGAGGATTCCTGGGCCCCGTCTTACAAAGATTTGTGACTGATCCAATCAACTTCAACTATGGAAATCTATCAAATTAACGCCATGATTTTTTCTTCCAGGAAATTCACAAAATGTCCTAGTAAACAAAGCAGAGCACAACAAATGAAAGATGAATGTGTGAGTATGCATCATATCCAGAAATTTTTTGGGACAAACATGCATTTTTGCTGTTGGCGTTGCTGGCTTTCCATAGTTGTGATCGATCTGATCAATCTCAACTCTTTGTTAGACACGATCCTGGGCCGTTTCATAAAGGACTTGCAACCGTTGTAACTTTGCCATTATGGCAACTACCATGGTATCCTTGATCCTGATCGGCTGATGAGCCATGTTATCATGGTAGTTGCCATAATGGCAAAGTTACAACAGTTGCAAGTCCTTTATGAAACGGGCCCCTGGTATTCATTGTTTTCAACTAAGTCTGAAAGAACCTACTGTGACTTTGTTTTGAGAAGTGGACCTAAATGTTCCATCTTATATCTTTGTCAAGAGAAGGCTTGCAGATTCATTAAAAGCTGTGGGTTGCCTTTTTGGCTTTGGAGATCATCCCATACACTGTTATTTGCATAATGAAAATGGTGATATGTTTGCCCAAGACCATTTGCACTCATCCAAGAAAATGAACAGAACTGAACTAGCCCTTCTCAAAGGCAGTTATTGACAAGATTTTCAAGTCAGATTAAAACCTCAGAAGCATCAATTTCAGTTTTCTGGATATCTGTATTTCATGGGTTCACACCAGTGATGGTGACTGTACATTATTTGTTTTATTTCTCCTTGCCTGCCATATCTGTATACAGTGAAAAATTGGAAAACCAGCAATAGAACATTGAAACAATCAGAGACCAAAGCGTGTTGTTTGACCTTCCCCTAGAATGAATCAGCATGATCTGAAGTCCTATCCAAAGTCATATGAAGATACACGCATATACCTCCTTCTTTCTAATAATAGGTTTGTTTCCTGTGATGAGGAAATAGGCATAAGATTTGGTCTGTATGGTCATTCACCTTTTATCAAACTTGACGTCATGCAAGGATTATCATTTTGTTGAACTGTTAAGTATATCCACCATGGTTATACGGATAATAATAATAATAGGCATTTATATAGCGCCATCTATCTAGAAATATTCTGTTCTGAGGCGCGTTGTTATTATTATTACCCGGCTTTAGCTGAAGCTGCCTTTCAGCGCTCATGCATTCAAGGAATTAATCCTGCGGGGGTACCCATTCACCTCACCTGGGTGGAGTGCAGCACAAAGTGGAAAAATTTCTTGCTGAAGGAAATTACGCCATGGCTGCGATTCGAACCCGCGACCCTGTTTCAAGTCAGAAGATTTTGCATAAGGCGTAGAGGGGACATGAAACGTCACAATTAACATACAAGTAATAATGATAATAAGTATAATTTGCTACTTCAAGACAGTGCTTAATACCTAATTCTAAGTGCTGCATACTATTACCCAGGCCTTAACACGGCTGCCCAGATCATTCCTACCTGGTGCCCATTTAATACATCTGAATGGAGAGTGGCAAATGTAGATAAATGGCTTGCCAAAGGACACGAATGCTGCTGTAGCTGCATGCGAGCCCCAAACCCTGTGGTTCAAAGACTGGATACTTTGTATATCCACTGAGCCACAGCACCCAGTTGTCAATATAATAATTTAAAAAATATTCATAAATTCATTATTTGATTCTCCATCTGAATGGAGTACATGTATATCATAACGAATGAAAATAAACAAAAATCTACCCTGAATAGCTAATCTATCCACATTTAGCATAGCTTTGCCTCATAGTCCCTCTTTATGAATCAGCAATTAATTCTTAACCAGGGATGACTTTGTTGACGTCTACAATGAGAGCGGTATGAAGGATCAAGTTCAAGCCTTATCTCCGCCTTCCCCTTGGCGTAGCGATCGTCTTACAGGTGACTTCATCAGGGAATTGTTGCGATGATAGGTCCCTCGACCACAGGTGCATGGCGGTTTCTGATGGGTACGTCTTGTCCTTTTCCGAAAAAGGGAAGTACTTTCTATGCCCCTGGTAGAAGGTATTTATTTGTCTTTGTAGAATATATTTTGATTTGTGACCAGCCGCCCCAGAGAAAATGAAATTTCTTTTTGCCGTTTTACACAGAACCTTCCCTGGCATCTTATTGTTGGTTTGGGATGGCCTTTCACATCATACACTTTTTGATGTTTGATTAATTTACAAGGTGAACAAAAATGATATCTTTGATGTCGGTTGAAGCCTTGTCAGTTTTGTTCAAGTATCTCTTTCCTGTCTTCAAGTACAAGTTTGATCAATAGTTGATACGTGAAAAGAATCATCTCTTTTGGACAGGTTTCACTTTTTCAGATTTGGCACTCTTGGTGCTCCATCATTGTTGCCCCCATCTACATCATCACCTCCATTCAGCTATTAAAGTATTTCAAGGAATGAATCTTGGAGGGATACCTATAGTTAGCTTCACCCGGGTAGAGTGTGGCAAATGAAGATCAGTGTCTTTCAAAAGGGAATAGCGCAATTACCAGATTTGCACATCTTGCCCTGTTGTATGAATTCAAGAGAATTGCCCACCAAAATATCATAATTTTATATAGCTGGAAAAAAATATATGTTGGGGGGGGCTTGGGGCAATTTCTCCCCCCAAATTATCAACAGAGCCCTTGAAAATAAGGAGCCCCGATAGTGCTAAAGCTTATCCAATGTTGTGTTGGAAGCTCCTTGGTTGCAGATATACGTAAGTAGGTTGTGAAAAGTAGCCGGCAAAAAAAAAAAAAAATTGCCTGCTCTCCAGGGTTGCATAGGTTGTAATAGGTCCATGATAGGAGTGACCAATATTAGCCTACCCCTGTATTGTGATGTCATCAGTTTTTTTCGATAACATGTTTTGAAGCATCAATGTTACGAACTGGTTTGTGATGATGACACTTGGCTGAACTCCCACCAAAAGTGAGAACTATTAGACAATACGACCACAGAGGGGGCTTTATCAACACCGCATCACTGAACATTATAGAGAGCCACGACTCTCGGGACTTGGTAGGAGCTATCTTCCAGCCGTTGGTTGTTTCTTCTGCTTTATCTTAATTTCTGAGTTGTTTTAGGCGGGTAATCGGATGTTCCTCTGGACAAAGTTAGGATGTGAATGTGTGTTATCTTGGATGCCATGACCCTCTTTGAAAGTGGGGCTCGTACTTTGGGGTAGTTTCGCTTTTTCTGGAAGGTGTCGGATTTGACAGGTGAGGTGAGAAACTGGGCCGTCGGAGTGTTGTTTGCATTTCAGCTGGCAGGATTTAGGTAAGATGGAATAGTTGTCATGTTTGGGTTTTTTTCCTTTGAGGGTTGTTTGTTTTCGATGACGTACTTGCAAACTGTTTGTTGCAAATCAGCAATGACATAATGGCATGTTGATGAAGAGATTATGAATTTTCTTCAACTACAGGTGAGGATGAAGATGGAAATGATGGATCATAAACATTCATCTTCTCTCAGTAATAATGTTAATGGTGATGTTCATGCTGTTGATGATGATGAAAAAGATTTTTAGAGTGATAGTTGTGTTGATGGTGCTGATGATGGTGATGATGATGATGATGATGATGATGCTGATGATGATGGTGGTGATGATGGTGATGATGATGATGGTGGTGGTGGTGGTGGTGGTGATGGTGGTGATGGTGGTGGTGGTGGTGATGATGATGATGATGATGATGATGTTGATGAAGATGATAACAATTACAATGCACTGGTTATAATGATAATAGTGCAATGTAGTTTGGATTGATGATGATGTTAATTTTGATATGTGATAATGATGATGATGATGATGACAACGACTATGATGATGATGTTAATGACCATGATGATGAGGCTTAATATGTTGATGTTGGTGACGTATATTTTATGGCTCAGGCTACCCTCATAATCTTACAATAACATTTTCCATTCATTTTGATTTATTATTAAATGTTTTCTCTAATTATTTGGCAATCATTCCTTGCAAACTCCCAAATATATCTAACTGTATCCAAATTCACATATAAACATGCTATATTTGTACCGCTTCCTGCCCCCATTTTGAGGTGTGATCCTATTCCCATATGGATTTAATTAAATGCCTACTTATAATTTTAATTAGGGGGTGTGACAAATGTAGATAATTTCATCCCAGTGAATCAGAGAATGTGGGCCTGGATGAGGGTATAATCAGGGGTATGTAGCTAGGGTGTGCCAAAAAATGAGGTTGAATAATCCCTTGTCTGCAGAGGTATGGGAGAGAGAGAGGGGGGGGGGGGGGGGAGAGAGGGAGAGGGAAGGGGGGGGGAGATGGAAGGAGCTAGATGCAGAGAGAGAGAGGCATACAGGAGGAGGGGAGAGGGATGGAGACACAGCAGAGAGGGAGAGAGAGAAGAGTATATGTAGGCATGGAATGACTTTAGAAGAGAGTGAAAGAGAGGATGAAAGGGAGAGTAAGAGGAATAGAGGGTAGATGGAGAGGGAGAGAAGGGACAGAGGGGAGAGTAAGAGAGAGGGGGAGGTATTATGGCCTCAATATTGCCATATTTTGAAAATAAAATGATCCTTTCCTACTTGGCTAAATATGCTTTGGCTATAAAAAAAATTAAAATCACTCTTTTAAAGTTTTAAAGCCAAATTAAAATTCTGGCCTATGATTTTTTTTCAAATTTCATATTCTGCTATTAATCTTTTTTATTCATTTTCTTTTTTCCTTTCTGTAGGTCTTTGCATCAATTTACTTCTACATCGTCTTTTTCTTTGTTCATATGCTGACCTGCCTTGGACTCAGTGCACAAATCTACTTTATGGGCACCGTCAGGATTGGTAGGTGTTTTATCATCAATTATATACATTATACATTTTTTTCAAGTTTAAGTTTATTTCATTTATCAACTCAATGATACAACATAGGAAATAATTACACATATATAAAGTGATAACCATACAAATGAAAATACATTGCAAGTAATTTGACTCTACAAGAAAAGTAAAAATAAAGTTCATGGTAAACACTAAATAACGTGATAATCATATTAACCAATAACAATATATACAATGGAAATAGAACAAAATTCATACAATTCTTGATTAAACAATTTGCAAGGCTACCTTTATAACTCTTTTTCTATAAAATAAAGTTGAGTGAATGAAGGGGTCCACTAAAAAGCAGGGCTTGTTGAGTGTGGATCCCTCAAAGAATTGATCAAAGAATTGAAGGTACAGGTATAAAAACAAAAATAAAAATAAGAGAAAAAAATTGAAAGAAAAAAGTCAGAATAATTTTGATAAAAATCTACAGTCCAAAGACATATTGTTTCTTTTCATAATTAGATCTTAATAACAGCATCACGGTTGAAATCAGTGCTAGCTTTTAAAAAAAGCTCAGTGTCAGTTATGTTTATTTCAAATGGCAACTGACTGTCAAAAGACTAGTTGATGGTAGATGCGAGCTCAGCTGCAGAGCCTTTAGGAACCTGACTTGGATATGTTTTGTTAACCATTATTTTCGACTTACGATTGCTAGTTGAGAGGTAGCGGCCTATCGGCGAGCATATCCTTTGCATCAATGAACCCTGTAAAACAGAAGGGAAGTGTACCAGTCCAATGATATCATCAGCATTGACCATGCAAATTGGCGCATCAGCATGCTCATGAATAATTCATACATGCACATCCCCGCCAGAGTCCAAATAGTCTGAAGTCGCTCGATCGCACGTTCACCCGGGTCTCCACCAACTCTCTTCTTCGACCGCTAGTCTCGTCTCAGCCACTACTTGGCGAGGAATCAGTGCAAATAGTGTTTGTAAGAAGTTCACTCTGTAGTTTATGATAATAGCTCCTGCAACGTGCGTGTGTGATTCTTCATTTAATTATCATGATTTTCACACTGATTCATTAACTTGAACCAGAGCCAAAACCAAACGCTTGTGCTCTTGCACGAAATCTGGTCACATTTTATAAGCAGATGGCCAGTTTCATTTACTAATACTATTATAATCTTTTAGATTTCATCAATGTGAAATGGGTTCGCATTGGATGGAGTCAGTGTTTCTCTTCACAAAGAAAGGAGGTATTGCATTTATCCACAAGTGGAGAGGGTTTCGCAATACAAATCAGTAATATTTTGTTATAAGCTATTAAAATCCTTGCTTCTGATTGGTTGAAAGCAATGAATCATTGAAAAGATGCTTTGTGAAATGAACCTGGCCCTTAAAACAAGCCAAGAACCTAGTGATTGCACATCTGCATGTAATGTAATCACACTACATCATAAATACCATCAGCCAAATGAATAGAGCTAACAACATTTGCCCTCAAACTTATCTACCCCCCCCCCCATGTCTATAAGCCCATGGATGTATTTTTTTTGTTATCAATAAAAAATGTAATTTGGCATGGATAGGGGAAAATATCCCCCTCGAATTGAAAGTGTTATTAAAGTGTTTCAGTATGAGACATTCTATTTCATTTCATTTATTGATTCCACTTTTAAAACAAATATCATAATATACATAACAAATGTGTTCATAAACGTAGTGTATCAATGATAAAATTAAGTATCTAACATAAGTATTTAAGCATAAGGTACACTACAAAATGTAAAAAAAAGTGAGGAGCCTAAATAAAAAGCAGAGCTTGTAGAAAATTAGGCTCCCAATGGGAAAAAAATATAAGTTGTTACTTTGAGCGAACAAATGTGGAAACGGAATACATATTGCTAGAGGGTATTCATTTGTCTCGCCATCTGCTATGGTCAACAAGGAAATTCGTGATCACTCTCGCAAAAAGTGTTCACTGGCTTTCTAGGAAATTTGTGATCACTCTCGCAAAAAGTGTTCACTAGCTTACAAGTTCACGAGCTTTCGAGTGCCGCTGCAACTCTTTATCAAGTGACACGGATTGTCCGATATCGTACTCTATTTATACTAACCTCCAAGACCGTACTCACAAACGCGAGAACAATAGGTGGGCACTGATCCGTTGTGTGATTGGTCAGAAGTTATGCAAATAAGCCGTGGGTCGGCAATATGCAAATGAGACCAAAATTGGCGGGCTCGCTAGTTTCCCGTGGGCGGGGGTTGACTGGCTGAGCGGTCCCTCGATCGGGGCCGGGAACGATCGGGTCGGCGTGCACTGCCAGGTAAGGGGGTATTGTGCTGTCGGATGGTTCGCATCCAGAAATCGGGGATGTCGATCCCGCTGTCTCTGTTGAAGTTGTTAGGACAAAGACGTATGCTAATAGCCTCCTTAATCCTGCGTGTATACCAATGTCTTTCTTAGGCAATGCAATGTACACCCTCCCAATCTGGGTGGTGTTGCTTCTCCCAAGCATGTTCTGCCACCGCGGATGTGTCGGAATACATATTCATTACATTATTTAGAATTGATGCTTGGATTATATTCTTGACGTGAAATGGGTCCAAACTCTGCATCAAAGGAAATTCCTCATAGTGTAGAGCGTTTCACATTGATACAACATGATGTTCATCCAAAGCCAAACACAACTAATTGTGCTTTAATTTGCACCAAATATGTGTGTATGACAATACAAGTGACACTAGTCCCACTTCCCATCAATTAACGGATGTGAACAGATCCCTATGGTGCGTGATTAACACTGAACATTTCATGAATGTTTCACATGTCAAGCTTTGAAATTGATTTGATATGGAGCCAAAAACAAGTGGTTTTGGTTATGATACTTTTTGCACGAAATGTGATTATGGTGAAACACATATGCCATCATTTTACCACACTCCGTCTCTGCACAAGTGTCAACGGGAATTTGCCACGTGGGATTTTAGATGCTGCAACTTGTTCCGATTGATACAAGAGGTTTCAGTCTTAACAATTTCATCACTCTAAGTCTTTTAAGCGATGAAATTCTGCATTGTGGGTTTGACCAAAGATTTTTTTTAACATATCACTGTTTTATATAATAAGCCTATATATTATGAGCTTTTGTTCATGCTTGGTCATCACTCTGGAATTCCCCATCTAGACAGATATTTTATATCAAATCCCAGTCAATTTAAAGCATTTAAAATAAAACTGAAGACTCATTTGATAGCGTTTTGTTTCTCTATTTTCACCTGTGCACCTTGAGAATTTTATTAAAATAGATTTGGCACCTTAGAAATCACATTTATTATAATTACCATGATCAATTTCTGTATTAAAAAGTATTGAAAATACAAAGAACGAGGTGATTATAATTATAACTCATCAATACAAAATCAACTATCATATTTGTAATCAATTGTTAACTATCATATTTGTATACAACTTTTAGTGGCAGAGGTTATTATTTTTTGAGAGTATGTATATGCAAAATACTTCAGGATATATTTTAGGATATCTTTTGTTTGCCTTAAGAAATTGGAGGCAGATGCGAGCTGAATTTTTGAACCCCAAGTCTCTATTATCTCGACTTTTGTTTTCAGTTTTATCCAGTTGCCGGAAGAGATTAAAAAGGTCACATGATGAAAGTCGCCTAACTTGTTGTCTGATCTGTCACTCATATGATAAAATTTAAAACATTTGCCCCAAGAAACAAGAAGAAAATAATTTTTCTTTTAAGCACTCATGTAGTAAAATATTAGGTACCGACAAGAAAAGGTCAATTATAGTTCATCAAACTTTTTTTAGGAGTAAGGTCTTTAGTTTTTCTGAAGTACACGTACTGTAGATAGAAAAAGGAAATACTTGAAATTTGCTTTTGTCTTGCTTTTTTTAAACAACTTTTTGGAAGGGTGGGAGAGGGGACTATACTGCATGATTCTATTATGATTCCAATCGTTTGCATTTAATTGAGAAACAGACTATATCTTTGATTAGTTTTCCTCTAGTTAATTCATTAATATGGGTTTGAATGTACCTTTCTAAATGGGATAATTCAAACCAGTTATATAATTAAGAGCTATGATATCCTGATTTACATGTAACTGAATGCACTGAGTAATGATTTTTTTTCTCAATTTCGTTTTTTTGTTTTTTTTTCCTTCAAGGGATGGGTAGGTTGGTTAATTTTTTTTTATGTTAATAGGGGAGGGGGATGGAATGATTGAAAAATAATTGCCCAACAAGTTTTATTTGAAGTTATTTTTTCATAACATTTTCTGTCATGTATATCAAGTTGATTTTAAACCAAAATGCTATAATTTACCCTTAAATAGAAATGAATTTAACCAAAATCATTCTAGAAAAACTCTCAACTTGCATTTTAAATTGGTCTTAGGACCTCAATAATTAAAAAACTTGGGGCTTCACCAGGACATTTGAAAGGGAGAAGGCTGGAGGTGAGAGGAGACAATCTCCCTGTGACTTTTTGTTTGCATTTGAAGAACTTGGGTAACAGATTTTTACTACCCAAATCTCTTGTTCTTATAATCTAATATCTTCCTTTTTCTTAGGCTTTGTTTATGCTTCCACTTTTCAGGCCATAATCAGCGTTTCCAAACGTGATTAGTCCAAAACACGGTTGCGTCCATGCTTACTTTCATTTAAACGCTGTTTCAAAACGCTGATCGTAAACTCACAAAAAGGTGCGTTTGTAAATGTCTTTTGACCAGAATCAGGCTTTCTGGGGAAGTATAAACAGAACCACGATCATAAACGTGTTTAGATGACGTCATTTGGTGCATGCTTCCGGTGAGATGAAAATCCGCGGGCAAATACAGTCGTATTGCTCCATGTTATCTCCACGTAATAACAATCGGGAAAAAAACTTTCGAAAAAAGGCGCGCCCAATTTTACCTCGCTTTACGATGCAAAGCCAGCTGGAGATCATGATTTGCTTTGAAAATGTAAGCATAAACAGCACTCCCAGAACCACATTTACGATCGGCGTTTTGAATCGACGTTTGAAATCGCAGATTCTGTCCTCGCAATGGAAGCATAAACACACCCTTAGTCTTTTTATTCTTTCTATATCTTCCCCATTATTGAAAATCAGTGGGATTGGTTGTTTTCCCCCTTCTTGGATGAAAGTATATTGTTATGTTATCTAACTTTGCCATCCAATGCTTATTATTTGCATGGAATTGTTCGTTTTGATTGGCTATGGAGCAGTGTTACATCAAGTATTCATTTTAAAATAAGATATATCATACGACCTGTATTCTTAAGTCAGGTTTAACTTAGACCATAATGGTCTAACTCTGTGCTAAAATTATTGGAAGCCAAAGGTGTCAAAAATTTTATTAAGTTGTTTCTCATATTTACTGTGCTCTTTCCTGATTCATCGATGGTGAAGACGATCATCTATTTATACTTCCTAGACAATTATGAATGATTTGAGAGCCAAATGAGTTGAAATATGATATCTCCACTGTTAGTGATTTATGTAACAATTGGCTATCCATACTTAAACCTCAACTTTAAACCTGAGTTTAAGTTAAACCCGCCTTCAGAATACGGGCCATTGAGCATAGCATGTGAACTTCATAATGTTTGATATCTCAATCATAACCCCAAAATGCCAGATTATTATTTCCCCTCTAAACATATTTGGTACAGCTGCTTCTTGTAAACAGCCATTTTAATACCAGCTTACAAATCAAAGCATTTTTGTAGGAAAGTTTTTTATCTTTGTTAATTCCATCATCTGTCATCTTAATGAGTTTGTGCATTGTAGGGTCCTCCTCAACCTGCTCTAGAGCATTTTTAATTGAACAGTCATAATTAGATTTCTTGCAATAATAAAGTTATTCCTAATTAAGCATTTAATTGGTATACAGCTTGTACAGATGTAACTCGGGGAGGGAAATAGTTTGTGATTTGTTGTGTAATAGTGACAAGTAGACTTAATAATGAACAATGAATAACTGAATACATGTACATGTTGATACAAGAAGAATATCCTTGTATGCTTTAAACAATGTAATCTAACTTAAAGGTCAAGTCCACCCAAGAAAAATGTTGATTTGAATCAATAGAGAAAAATCAGACAAGCACAGACAATTGGTAGAAAACTTGTACAGATGTAACTCGGGGGAGGGAAGTAGTTTGTGATTTGTTGTGTAATAGTGACAAGTAGACTTAATAATGAACAATGAGTAACAGAATACTTTTACATGTTGATACAAGAAGAATATCCTTGTATATGCTTTAAACAATGTAATCTAACTTAAAGGTCAAGTCCACCTCAGAAAAATGTTGATTTGAATCAATAGAGAAAAATCAGACAAGCACAATGCTGAAAATTTCATCAAAATCGGATGTAAAATAAGAAAGTTATGACATTTCAAAGTTTCGCTTATTTTCAACAAAATAATTATATGAACGAACCAGTTACATCCAAATGAGAGAGTCGATGATGTCACTCACTCACTATTTCTTTTGTTTTTTATTGTTTGAATTATACAATATTTCAATTTTTACGAATTTGACGATTAGGACCTCCTTGCCTGAAGCACAAAATGTTAAAATAATGGAATTCCACGTGTTCAGGGAGGAATGAAACTTCATTTCACATGACAATGACGAGAAAATAACAATATTTCATATTTCATATAATAAAATACAAAAGAAATAGTGAGTGAGTGATGTCATCAACTCTCTCATTTGGATGTAACTGGCTCGTTCATATAACTATTTTGTTGAAAATAAGCGAAACTTTAAAATGCCATAACTTTCTTATTTTACATCCAATTTTGATGAAATTTTCAGTTTTATGCTTGTTTAATTTTTTCTCTTTTTATTCAAATCAAGTTTTTGTTGGGGTGGACTTGTCCTTTTACTGAGGTGATAATGGAGCATTCTAAAGACCGTAGATTGGAGAAAATATGCACTATACAAATACTTTTCTTTTACTACTCCAGCAACGTTTCTATTAAAGGTGCTGATCGTGCATTTACTCAATTTCTATGAAATTTGTTGACAAGTTTATTGGGGGAGGGTCAAAGTTTATTTTGAAGCAGCCATCCTGAGTATTGTGCTATGTCAGGAGAGGCGGCCAGTGTATGTCTCCAGACTAGACTGGTTGCCCCTAGACCTCAACCGGACACCAGGGGCATTTCCTTGCCAGTATCTAGTTTCTGTCGGATAGAGATTAAACAACTGGTTTATGAAAGCTAGTTAGTATTTGGGAATGAGGAGTAGGAGGGGGGAGAAGAAGAGAAAAGGTGTAAGAAGAAGAAAAAAGAAAAGGCACAAGAACAATAATGAAGAGAGAAAACAAAAATGATTTAGAAATGTTAGAGTAGATGAATTAAGAAACGAATAATATGTTCAGAAAAGTAATATCATACAAATGGAAAGATTTGTAAAAATAAAATAAATATCAAGAAGAGGAAAAGGAAAAAGCCAAATAAAAAGATAAATAGAGTATAGAAAATATATTAGATCAGAATTATTTATTCCCTTTTTACAAAAATATCAGCTGAACCATCTGTAGATCTGATTGCTTTGAGGAATGCAACCAGAATGACTTCCTTTCCAAGGTTTCTAGAGGTTAAGATTCCGTCAGATTAAAGGCAATTAATAGGCCTCTGCTAATTAACCTGAGTGTCTGGGTGTCTTATTCTGTGTACAATGTACATGTACGTGCCAAATCAAATTAGCTATCCTAAACTTCAGGTAATGTGCTGACAGATTGGGGGACTTGACAGATTTATTTGGGTGTTTTAATTAGTTTATGATCCGGTTTCAATCAATGATTTTTGTTTTCAGTGCAAGACTTGTGAATCAATAGAAGATTGGACTCCTTTATAAGTTTGGCTGTTTCATAAGTGTTTGATACTCATGGGTTCAAAATAATGATACTTACCGTTGTCACTTGGTGAACAAAATGTTCCAATGTACAAATTAACAAATAAAACCTGTTTGAAATTTCATATCAGCTTTTGACTTATGCACATGATTTTGTAGACTCTGAAAGAACCTTTTCATAGCATTATAGATTCTATATTTTTTCTTAATCAATTTCAACCATTTTGGACACTTAATGTAAATGGCAGCAGAACTATTGAATATTGTGTTAGTCAGCATTTATATTGTCTAATAATATTTTTTAGTGATAGTAAAAAAATTATCAATGGTTGAGTGATTAAGGACTAACATGTTGACAGGAATCTAAGCAATTCGAAAAGAATTCAAAAAGTTAAAAAGAAACATACTTTTGGGAGTGGCACAGTATGATAGTATTCTCTCCTTTTTGAAAATGAAACGTGGCTTTACCCCTTTTGTATGTTAACGTGGCCCCTTGTAACTTTAAGCATGTTAATATTCTAAACATTCAACCAGCAGGTGCAGGACCTGTATTAAGGAACAGTTTACAATTTGTTTCATTTGTTGCTTAGCATTACGAGGTGAAGCCACTTTCAATTGCAGAGCTTGTGCAGGTAAAATAGCACATCGATGATTCAATGTTTTGGCAACCAACCGTAGGGGACCAGCTACAAGTCTTAAAGAGACCCGATGATTACCCGTTCCAATTATGCGAAACAGTTACTTCCGCAGTCACCTTCTCAATTTCCTGTTCCGATCTTCCGGTTGCATTATTGTTTTCTTGATTTTTGTGTCAGCTAAGTTTAGTCAGTGGTTTGGCAGAGTGTGCCTTGTTTTTAGTTCTTGAAGTGTGAAAAATACACTCCCACCTCTTGTTCTAAAGATCTATGTCAAACCCTGGTCTAAAGAGCGCAGTGTCATAGTATGTCCACAGTGTGTACACACTGTGGCAATGTGATTCACATTGTAGAAATGCTCAAATTGAACAGTGTGAAAATGATTTCATATTGTGGAGGCTTTTACATAGTGTGTTCTCATATTGGACTATGGGAAGATGTTTTCACACTGTTAAAATGTCCAGAAGTAACAGTGTGGAGGTAATTTCCCCACTTTGAACACCTCGACAGTGTGAATATTCACATTGAGATTACACACGTACTGTGGACGAGGTGAGAATGTTTCTCACACTGTTAAAGTGAGCAAATCTTTTACACTGTGGATGTCTCTACAATGTTTGTGATTGCAGTGTATTCACATACATGTAGTGGACTGTGTGAAGATGTTTTCACACTTTTGACACCTCTATGGTGTGACTTTTCACAGTTTGTTAATATACATGTAGTGGACTAGATTTATGTGATTTTTTGCACTGTTCAAATGCCTTATTAATTCAAGATTATGAAGAGGATTTTACACTAAACCTCAAGGGTTTGATAAGTATGTGAAAAAAAAAATGTTTGTTAACACTATCCAAATGCTCAAACGTAACAGTGTGAAGGTGATTACACTCTTAACACACTGGGGGATATGTTTTTATCTGACAGTGTAAGTAATGCCAATTCTTAACGGCTGGGCCCCACTTAATGTTGCACGAATGCAGTTTTAATAAAAGGTCTTCTTAGTATTCATGTATATTAAAGTCCATTCTGTATAAATTCTGACTGCATTCTAGGTACATCGAGATTGAGGCCTTAATTGTCACCACGTATCATATCCATCCAACGAATGCCTCACATACAAGTGCAGTCTATGGGAAGGGTATTCCCCCCCCCCCCCCCCAGAAAATGCCTGTAAAAAGAAGGAAATGGAAAAAAATGAGAAGAAAAGTGAAGGGAGTAAAGCAGCTTTTAACTGTATTTTATTTATATTTCTTTTTCTTTCCTTTCATTATGCCATTCCTATATTTTATGACATGGTCTGTCTTATAGGTGTGAGGGGATAATATATGAATGTGTATTATTCCTCTTCAAGATTATTTATTCAATATATCAAGAGTTTGTAATATACAAGAGAAAGAATTGTAAAAGTAAATCATGCTTTCTTTCATTGTATTCCAATTTTTCTCCTTAACTGATGAGTTAACCCCACCGGTGAATTGCTGCCCACGCTCACGTCTACCTCAATTCCTAAAACAAGCATGTAACTGGGTTCTGTCGCAACCCACGCACTGTGACTCAACCGCAAAGAAATCTCTGTCTACCAAAGGGCAACAGACAAGATCCTTCATGAACCTGGGACCTTGTGAATCTTTCAAGATGCCTTAGAATCCATTGGACCAGTTCCACGGAATCCCCCAGAAAGAATTCCCGGCTCGCCCGCTATCCCCCTTCCCCGAAAACAGGTTATGCAACATTAATGTCAGCGATGACACAATGCTTTGGGTTCGTGGGCGATGATGTTGGAGACAGTTCTTTACGAGCGCAGGAAGGGGTAGATTTCCGCCGTTTTTGTTGAGTTAACAGTAACTTTTGTGACAGTTCCTCCCAAAGCGTGGACTGTCATTGAATTCTGTGTAGGCTGCGGGAAGTGATGAGATGTCTTGTCATTAATACATGACTGGTTTTCATCCCTGACAGGATCAAGATGTTCTTTTATTTCTGGAATCTATTCTCCTTTTCATCCAAGAGTTTGACAGATTTGAGGATCTGCCGCCCATCTTACAGAGAGTTGCGATTGATCCGGTCAATCGCAACTATGGAAAGCCAGGAAATTCAACATATAAAATGCCTTTTTGTTAAAAAAATTTCTTGATATGAATGTATATCCATAAGTTTATTAATTTCTTGACAATTTGGTGTGTTCTCCTTTGTTTACAAAAGACATTTTGCAAATTTCCTGTAGAGAAAAATGATGGCACTGATGGAGTTCATAGGGTTACAATTGATTTGATCAATCGTGATTCTTTGTAAGACATGGCCCTTAATTTATTTTGAATCCATGCAATTAAGAGTGTACAATGACTCGTTTACTTTTATATTGTGCCATTTATCATTTACAGTACAGCAACTCGCATTGCATTTGGCGTATCTCGGCTGTTCAAACCTTGTATCTAAAAAAAATCAAGGACAACTATTAAAGGAAAAGAGCCCTGTCATATTAAAGTAGGAACCTTCTTTCATCTAGAAAGATTTCTCTTTGTGAATTAGAAGACTATTTTCAGACAATATTAGGTTTCAACCATTGCAATATTTTAAAAATACAGCTTTTTACTGGACTACTCTCGAATTAGCCAAAAGTTCTTTGAGATACACGATTTTAACATCCAAGCGACGATAAGCAATATGACTTTGTGATTTCTTGCTGATTACCATTGGTAATATCTAAAGGTCATTAACCTATCGGAGTGTGAACCCATAACATCATTTGAATGTCAATACATTATTTTAGTCAACCATACAGTAGATGCCCTTTAGATAATGAAGAAGTGTTTAACCGTGCCAGAAAAATGATGAGGTTGAATAAGGTTCAGACGATGATGATGCAAAAATGTTTTTGATTTCCGTCTGCGATTCATTCTGAAATTTTGGCCTCGGGTGTCTGATGCTATCTCTAGATGAATAGTTTCCTGTAATTTGTACCCAGTAGCTATGTAAGAGAAGGATATGGATGGGACACTTTAGCCAATGCTAAGCAATGTTGTCTTTGATGCTTGAGGATGTGCAGATGCACGTTGCGCCCCAGCTGTTGCATCAGCTGAAGTGGTCATTGGAGGACATTTAAAGAGATCCTTTGATGTCATTGTACTTTTTACAGCATTATCTTACTTTCCTCTTCCAGGGTCCATTACCGCGAAACTTAGCAACTAATTTTCATGGTTTTTTGTACATTGTGGTCAATTTAATCACCTGAAATTTGTTTTATGATCAAGTGGTAAGCCTTGTATTACATGTCCCTGATGTGCGTAAGGTTTTGTTTTATAAATGTGCAGGAATCCCCGCTCAGCTGAGCTCCCTTCCAAACAATGTGAAATATCTGAAAGAATCCACCGCTGTTACCTTTTCATTTCCCAGTAGTCTTCGCTTTCTTTTTATTGACGCTGCAGTCTTTTCTTAAGAAAAACTGCCAGGGACATTTTTTGATATGAAGAAAACATCTTCTAAAGCAAGACAGATGTGTAGAGCCATTTGCTTCTTCCCAGTGACAGATTGTTGTCTTGTTGCATCTGAAGTAGCATTTACTCTGCGCAACATGATTAGACTGGTAAAAAACATCAAAATTCTCTGCCTAGATTATAGGCTAAAGAAACAATTTCTTGATTTAGGAGCTTATTCTTTTGATGTCTGTAGACAACTGCAGCTACCATTATTTCATTTGACAAGTAATATTTCTCTTTTCTTTTCTTCTCTTTGTTTTTGTTGTTTTCAGATGGCGGTGTTTTCAAAAGAACATTCCTAGTTTGCAAGTCAGATATATTCACCTGTGCAAGACCAACTCATCCGGTATATAATTAAGACTAACTTGAATTTGTAATATTTCAATGTATATGTACATTTAAGAAAAGAAGAAAAAAAGTGTCATCCGTTTAAATTTATGGTTACAATCTACATGTATATCACTAATACTTATATGCTAGTATATAGCCCAGATATAGTCACCCAGAATTTCCCCACATAAGTTTGAATGATGTGATGACTGGTACCAAATGAAAATGTGGTGTAAGTTAACCCAGTGTTGACCTAGGTTTAAGTTTTCCATTGTTATGATAATACCACCCAAGAAGAAAGATTGACGCAAAGGAGACACAAGATGAATTTCAAACTTAAAACGCTTTAGGAGAGTTCAGTTCAATGCAGCGAAAGTGAAAATAAAATACTTTTTGAGGAGGGGGAGAGATAAGAATTGTACATTCAAGAATAACCAGACCCTTGACTCTTGATGACACATGCGCCAATGGAGTGTGTATCCGGTCTCGTCCGATATGTCATCAGCAAGAAAAGCCGTTGGGATGGATTTCCTTAATCTTGATGATATTTGCCTAGTTGAGCTGTCCCGGGGCGACATTTGATCTGAAACCCCTTAAGACATACCCTTTTTATACCAGGACCAGGGACCCTCTGGAAACTTTAGCTCCCCATTGCCCCCCCCCCCCCCCTATTCCCATGAGTCCTGTATTTTACACAAAGTTTAGCTCCCCATAAATCAAGATAATTTTCTTGTTCTTTGCTTTAATTTTAACTGTCTTGGTAAAAAGTGTTATCTTCTTTTTTTGTACATTGTTGTAGACATTGTTCAAATTCTATTTCTATTTTTCTTCTTTGTGGTTGAGTCCCTTTTGAGGTGTATTGAGACCCGATAACTCCTTTATTTTCACTCCCTTACATTCTTTAGTCATGCAAGGTCCCCAGATCCAAATAATCTATCTTCGCTTTCTTTCTGTACTTGAATTCAGATTTAGGTGAATGCATTGTCCCCCCCACCCCCACTCCTCCACCCCAGGACTTCACTTGCTTCCAAATCTTGTGGTACAGCCTCCATAATAGCTGCAATGTAATCTCTTCATCCCCCACACCCCTTTCTTCACCATCCCATATCATTCCTTATCCAGTTCAAGAGTCAGAAAGTAAATGCTATATCCAAGCATTCTATTCCACCTCCTCTCTTTCCACCCCCTTCCTTATCCTGTTATTCCTCCCCCACCTCCCTCTTTATCTCCTCTTGGTACTGTTCTTTCGCATCTTCCTCTTCAGCTGCCTCCTCTCCTCATTCATCTTTTCCTCTCCTACTCATTCTCTTCTTTCTTATCTTCCTCCTCTGCCCCTTCGGGGGGGGGGGGGGGTGTACTTAGATTTGGTTTGGATGGGGGTGTTCCATACCCATATTAACGGGTCACTTTGGCTACATGTATAAAAAAGGTACCCATTATTAGGGCTTTATTACAGGGGCAGATCCAGGATTGTTCAAAAGGGGAGGGGCACATTTCCCTGGAAAATTAGACAAGCATAAAAGAAAGAAAGAAAAAAAAGATTATTACCCAAAATGTAAGGTCATTTCGTAATTGCATCTAACACAGTAGAGAAGATAAGACATTAGAGAAGAATATGGACCCATGTTTAAGGCCAGTTTCTAAAAATTGGGGCCAAGTTTAGGGATTTTCCAGCATAAAACCATACCCCATGTTGAGGGATTTCTTCCAAAAAGGCGACCCATTTCAGCAGCATATCTCCGTATGCCTTATTTCCTGAGTACCCCCCCCCCCACCGTGGTCCCTCCTCTGACTCCCTCCTTCTCCTCCCTTTCTTCCTCATCTTATTCCCCTTCACCAATGTTTTCTTCATATCTTCCATCTCCCGTTCACATCCCTGTCCCCTCCCCCTCTATCTTCTTCCTCACCCCTTCCTACCCACCTCCGACAACCTTAATATTCTTTTGTATTTCATTCAATCTTTACTTCCTTCACTTTTCATCTAATCCTTCCCCGTCTCCTTTCCGTCCTCCATCCCAATGCACTCTTTAAAACTTTGGTGGTCTTTCCGAACGTCTACCAGCTCTTAGTCACGGCCGGCCGGCCGGAACATAGTTGTTAAATATAGTCAAGTGATTCACTAGTCAGAGCACTTGACTTTGATTCAAATTCACCAGGGAATTTGGTTTTGTCAGGAACATTTAAGCCAGAAACATTGTTTAAGATTTTTGCTTCACATTGGCATGAAAGTGATGCATGCAATTCAAATTTGTTCTTATTGAAGATCCCATGATGATTATGATATACAAAATGAAAATCAAACTATCTTGAGGTCCCGGAATAAATCACCTTCACGGCCAGGCATTACAAATAGTTGGAATTTATTTTTTAATTGATTTAAGTCAATCTGAAATTGAGAATCACCTTATCTAAATTGTAATGTAGAGACTAGAGATGAGGAGTAATGTTGAGAATAATGGATGATGCAAATTTCATTCTTAAAAAATCTCATTTGACCATGTAATCATTCAGGAACATAATGTCTTTTAAAGGTCCAGGGTTCAATTCCCACCGCAGCACTCATATCCTTTGGACAGGCCTTTATAATTGCCACTCTTCACCCAGGTGTAGTAAATGGTTACCCGGTAAGAAGGATTTCCTTGAATGCTGGGGCGCCCGATCAGGGTAGCCGTGCTAAAGCCGGGGTAATAGTTTGCAGCTCTTAAAAACATCTGTAGTAAGTGCTATATTAATGTTGCATATTATTAAGGTCATCACTACAAGAAATGTGTTTTACCACTGATTAGGTAATCATTTCCTTGTATGAATCAGTTACATTGAAATGTATTTTCTTCCATCTTGTTATTTTTCAGACCAGAATAGCTCTTCTTACTGTGGGAATCGTAGTCAATCTAGCATTGTAAGTTGATTTGTAGTTTACCTTTTAGTGATTGATGATGATGGTGATGATGATGATATTGATGATAATGAAGGTGATGATGATAATGGATTTGCTGTTATTGAATTCATGGGTACAAGTGTATATCTACAGTGTGAGAATCAATTCATGCATGTGTGTGAATTTTATATGATCATATGGGATGTTGAGCTCTTTAGGTATCCTTTGATGTTACCTGAATATCGTCCTTTGTCATTTCTTTCAGGAGTATTCTAGGACTCGTGACCCAACCGATGGACTTTGCCTCCTATCTTCTTGCCATCATGATAGTTAACATGCTCCTGTATCTTTCATTCTACTTTATTATGAAAGTGAGTAGCGGAATATTTGCACTTTTATCTTTAGCCCTTCAATCTTTATTTTTCCAAAGTCACCAAATGGGCTTCATTTTAGTATCAATTTGATTTATATGTTGTTTTTGTGAAGTAATTTCTAATGGGTGGGGGACCTTCAAGTGAATTTAATATAACATAATATGTGCTCTGACTAAACAATCAACACACTTGGCTCATACATTGTAGCATAAAATGTTGATTTGATGATGAAAATCCATCATTTTATGTGAATTTAATATATCATGTGTTCTCTGACAAAAAAAAATCAATGCACATGGATTATACATTGTAGCATAAAATGTTGATTTTATGATGAATATCCATTATATGTTGAGACCATATCAGCTAATATAGGCTTTCATTATAATTACTCTATTAATTTGTTAACCCAAGGTTTGTTGCTCTTTGAACTTTTTCCCACAGCTTATTTGTCGAGAGAAGATCCTCCTGGTTGTTATCATTCTTATAACACTGACGCTCTTTCTTTGGGCAGCAGCTCTTTATTTCTTCCAGATCAAAAACACTGGTTGGCAGGTAATATGATCTATCATTATATCAACAAAGATTTAAAGGAAAATGAACCCTATGGAACAAGTGGGCTTGTGTGGAAACAGAAAAATCAAAGAATAAGATCAAAGCAAGTTTGAGAAAAAGCAGACAAATAATGAGAAAGTTATGAGCATTTGAATATTGCGATCACTAATCCTACGGAGATCCTCCCATTGGCAATGCTCTTTCTTATGCTGATACAAACTCTTTATCTGTAATGTATTCTTTGAAAATCTGCATCACATGCGCTCCTCTTGAAAGAATACATGATCTCTTATATAGATGTGATAAAAGAGGCAGTTTAAGTTAAATATATACCAAGGTAATAGGAGAGTTGTTCACAAGTGACATCACACATCTTTGTCGCATTGCCAATGGGAGGATCTCCATAGCATTAGTGATCGCAATATTCAAATGCTCATAACTTTCTCATTATTTGTCAGATATTCTCAAACTTTCATTGATCTTTTTCTTTCAATTTTCTGTTTTCACACAAGCTTTCTTGTTCCAAAGGTTTCATTTTCCTTTAAGCTTATCCAAATAAAGTGGGACAGATGACTTGTGTTCTTAGAATTATCTGCATTTGCAGTAAATTGTATGTTCTTTGGGTGATTCTGAAGATATAGAGGGGGCTTGTGTCCCTTGCACCTTTCCGCCTGGATACATCTCTGAGATATACTTTTCCCCATCAGTGACATCCTGAAGTCCATATTTGATATTTACTTTACTATCTTCGGTGGATTTTAAAACAGTGATTTGGAACCTAATAATATGATTGACTGAAATCTATCACATAACAAGTAAGTTATTTTAGTTAACAGTAAAATATACTAATGTCTACCTTGTACTGATGACTGGTTCTAGTGACCTGTCATGGTTCTGAGATGAGGATCGTTTATCAACAAGAAGGATCCCCATAACTATCTTATAAACCATGTAATACACATCATTTTGCCAAGGCGTTAGAATAATTACACACACTTGTTGCATGTATAACCAGTACCTCAAATCATGGTTCTGTTTTTGTCCTTGAAATCCCAGTATTCAGCAGCTCAATCCAGGGAACTAAACGCTGACTGTACTATAATGGGGTTTTATGATGGACACGACACATGGCACTTCATCTCAGCGTTAGCTCTCTTCGTTTCCTTCGTGGTGAGTATATTGTACAGCCACCCTGCTCCTTGCTTTAATCTGTTATTCCGCAGGAGACTGAGAATGCACTGAGAATGCGGGCTAGAGCCTATCTTCAATGGGTTGATATGTTGTTTTAGACCCAGTAAAAGGCACCATTTCGTAGCCATCCCAGGGGGGGGGGCACTCAGTATATAATGCATAGTGGGTATGTGGCGCGGAGGGGACCTCCATTTTCACACTCAAATTTCTGTTCCAAGGCATAGCATTTTTGCCTTGTTGAGAAAAAGAACAAAGAAAGCCGCTCCAAGGCATAGCATTTTCTTCTTATCAAGAAAAAAGAAGAGAGAAATCTGCTGCAAAGCTTCGTATATTTTTCGTGACCCTGCCCCGATCGCATTGAATGAGCTGAAATTTTGGTGAAAAGCGGCCGCAGAGCTCCCCCAGTGGAGGCCGCGCTAGCTGCATCATGCACGCATGACCGTTCCATAGGGATGCATATACACTCACACACTGACGATCCGTTCCAAGGACCCCCGTTTTCACAAACATTTGTCATTCCGAAGCCCGTTCCGAGGACCCTCCTTTTTACAATAAGTCCGCTCCAAGGCCCCCGGTTTTTGTCTCGCCCGCAGCACACCCCCACCACTTTTTTGGTCCAGTGCCCCCCCCCCCCCCGCCCCGGGCTAGCCATCCATTATGATCAGTTCCATCACTAGTCCCGATGAAGAAATCAAATGAACCAAATCATGGTTCTTCTCAGCATTAGCTCTCTTTATTTTGTTTGTTGAGTATACAGTCATTGTACTTTTTGCTTTATTCTTTTAACATGTTTTAAACCCAGTAAACTTTGCTATTCTGTAGCAACATTGAGTAGTTGTTCAATCCACTAGTCCCTATGGAGAAATCTACGTGAAAAAATTATACATTTTCTGTCTGATTCTGGCCAAAATGGTTCCAAGACTTCAAAAAAATAAAATTGGCAAGCGATGAAGTAACCAAAGTTCTGCATGGCAACATAGTTGCAATTTGTTGGGGTGGATGTTCAAATTTCCCCCTTCCCCCACCCCAAGTTAAGAAGGGTTAAAGAATACAGAACTCCTGTGAGGATGAAGATAATCTCCCTTACTCAAGTTCTATTATTCACTTCATCTTGAACTCTTTGATTGCTTTGTGTGTATTGTAAATAGAATGTGACTTGAGTCAAAGTTGCCAACTTTGACTCAAGTCACATTCTATTTACAATACATACAGAGTGTATCAAGTCTATTGTTCATACACACACATACACAATCGTGATGTGTGCATCCTATTGTACTGTATACACACAAAGCTTTTCTTTACAATAAACCAATCAAAGGCTATTATGAGCTGAATTAGCAAACTCCCCTCTTTAAAGATAAATTTCCAGTTTTGGTAACGATCGCAAAATGACTTTTTACAGAATCTAATATAACCCAAGTGTCTGTTTGTAATAATAAAAAATATGTGCCAAAGGATTCTAGAAAAAATTGTGTAATTGCTGAGAAATAAGCAAAATAAGCGCGGATTCGGTCACTTCCGTAGGGTCTTTATTCCAGCAATAACAATACACTGTCCCACGTGTGCCTATCTGTGTTGGTGATCTTCAGTGTGAACATTTTTCAGCGTAGATTTCAAGATTTCACAAAGTTCAGTTTATGTAACTACCAGATCGAGATCCTCGATGATTTACAGACAATTAAGCCTTGTTTTACAGACTTTCTCATGAAATCGGTGTTTACTGCAACTACTGGAATTTCTCTTTAAGATCGCACCTTGAGATAAATGTTTATTTCATTCATAGGGTGTTCTTCTCCTTGATGATGATTTGGACCAGACGCCAAGAAACAAGATCCGGGTTTTCTAACTCCAACTACTAAAACCATAAAACCAAAGATGGGGAGCAGTTATGCAAACGTTATTAGTACATGGATTAGAATACTACGAACGGCCTGATATGTTTATAAAGGCCACCGCACACCTTGCGACTAGTCTTCATTCCGATTTTGCAACAAATCACATTTTGGTCATTGTCGACAAAGTAAATGAAAATGATTTAAAGATTAAATAACTGAGATCTGTTACAATTTTGGATGATTGCCAATCTTTTTCCTTTTTATTAAAGACCTAATTACTTTCAAACCGTAGCCAATATTATATTCGCTTTTATTCTTATAGGGATGATAGCATAGTCACAAATCTTAATATAGGTATTTGTACAATGATTTAGAACATTACACAGTAAGATATTCATTGTCTCAATATTAGCATCATATTCTACGAAGTTTTATTCCAATATCGGATTGCAGACTACATGTAATCGGTGTGCAGTGGCCTTTAGACACTTAGAAATGATATCGGTGTCTCCTTCCTCCATCTACCAGAGTTACATATGCACTCTTAAGTGGAGAGAAGTGATACAGGCGAAAATTGATCATTCACTTTCCGGGGCTACTTTTTTAGCTCACCAGACTGAATAATGCTACATTCTATTGGCTCACATTGGACCATTTGAAATTCCAGGGGCCCTGTTTTAGTTTTCAGGAGGGGGGGCAACTTGGGGTTAAAATAGCCCAGAGCCCCCTTCCTTTTTTCCATGATGTGATGTAGACATTAGTATGTGTATTGAACCTCTAAATGAGGTCTGATACAACAAACATCACGTTTTCAAAATCACCTTCATGAATTAAGACTGATGTCATTCCAATACCCCCAAACCTCTTATCATGTAACCTTAATCAATTCCATTTGTTATGAAGTGTAAGAATTCCTGCAATTTTTAAGTTTAATGCCAATATGAATGTTCAAAGTCCATTTCTTTGACCTGTTACATATTATTTACGTCTTGCCATAACATTTTCAGCTGTGACTAGACAATTTTTTCAAAGATATATTGTAAGTAGGCTAATGTTTGTTTTGTTTGCTGTTCAGAATATGAACTTGACTTGTATTATTTCTTGCTAAAATGTGTTTTGATAATCATGAGGCAATTGGTATACTGTATAGTATTAATAGAAAAAAAGAAAATGTTTCTAAGGTACATTATGTTACAGATAGAATGTTATCTTTGCAAGTAAATGTTTTTTTTTTGCTATGAAATCTGTCTTAATAATTTAAATGTGGCAATTGTAGTATTTGGTACAAAAATTTTGTTTCTAAGATACATTGTTCAATGTATATTGTGTTGGAAGTGAAGTAAATGATACATCATGTTAAAAAATATTAGTTGATTATAATAATCTCGAAAACCTTACATGGTGAAAATGTTTTGATGATCTTTAATTATAAGGCAATTGGCATACATGTTTAGCTATTTAATAAAATACCGTTGTGTGTATTTTACATTTAAGAATATATCCATGGTGATGAAGGTTTTATTTTATTCAAAAACATGTGCTCAACTCTAATAAAATCTGAATAAGCTTCATACTTGGAAATATGTTTTGATAATCTTTGATAATTACTTGGATAGTATTTAATTTAGTAAACATTTTTTTCCCTAGAGTGATACACAGTCATATATGTATTCTTACAAAAATGGTTATACCAATATGAATTTTATTGTGGATAGTACATGTGCTCAAATGCATCTTTTTTTTTTAATTGTGAATACTGTTAGTGTAAAAATGATAATTGTGAAGTATTCTCTTTCGATATGCAGTAATTAGGCCCTTTAGAGATCTTATTTACTTGAAAATGTTGATTTAATTTTTTTGTGTGTTCTTTTGATTTTAACACTAGGTGACAAACGATCATTGCTTTGTCTTTTCGCTTGTGTTGATGTTGAAAGGTCAATATCAATGTCATAAACTATAAGTACATGTATCTTTCTTGATTTGATATACATTTATGCATCGCATGCATTTGATATCACATAATTCTTCCACATGTTCAGTACTCTATCACTTTATATGTATATGAGATTGTTATGTATGATGATTTATATCTATTTGTATCACTTCTATTGTACAGAGCAAAAGAGCAGTGTTTTGTGAATGGTCTATGTGGTTTTATGGTGTCTAGTCATATTTGGCCAAGAGAGGGAGCTATTCAATATCCAAGTCATTACCATATATGTTTTGAGTCTAGTCAACTCCTAGAAGTGGTAACTGTTAGTTGTAAAAAAGGCATGATTTTTTAATTCATAGTAGAACAGAATGAGCATAGTAGAACAGAATGAGCAAAGTATGCCTACGTCACAGTTAAGTAAAAGCCATATTTGAGCCCCTTATGGATTGCCTATTTATTCAAGCCGCTGGGTAAGTTCAGGTCCAGAGTTGGTGTTAGTGTTCGAAGCAAAGCTCGAGCCTCAAGCATCTAATCTGAGTTTGGTGTTGGTTCTGGTGTTAGTTTGAGAAGTGCAGGTTAGATTGCCTCCCTAAACTGTAGCCTCTAACACCCAATTGGTGTTTGGTGTTAGTGTAAGAACATAGTTAAATTGGCTTCCATAGCTTCAGCCGCTAACACCTTAATCTGGGTGTACAATAATGGTCCGAATCACATCATTGATAAGCTCGACACCAAGTGAGATTTGTGTTGAGACCAACCCTATTTTCATTTTAGTAAAGAAAGAGAAGCATACATATACCAAGCATACAGAAGTGTGCATGCAAGATAATGATGTCACTTGCTTTCCATAACTGTTTACATTAATTGGATCAATAACAAATCATTTTTCTTGCGATCATTTGATCACAATATATGGAAGCGCCGTGGTGTAGTGGTTCTGACTGTCGCCTTATAATCAGAGGGTTGTGTGTTCGAATCCCACCATGGCCTAGCGCCCTTTGGCAAGGCGTCAATCCACACTTTGCCACTCTCACCCAGGTGCTAATTGGGTACCGGTAGGAAACAACCGTCATTGTGGTTGGTTAAGCAAGTCATGAACTGCTATGAATCCAGTGACCTTGTTATAATAATTGTGAAGCGTTTTGGACAGTCGTAGATTGATAAAGCGCTATATAAATGCCAATTATTATTATTATATGTTGCACACAATGGCAATGGTTGTAAGTAGTCACACCACCAATTGTGAAAGAGGCTTTATAACATAAAGCTTACCATCAATATTGCGGATGGGTTTTATAATTGTTTGCAAATAGTAATGTATATGATCAATCATAAAACAAAACATGTTGATGCTACTTCATCAAACAGTACCCAAGTGATTAAAGCTACCATCACACCAATGAAGCAGACTCCGGACCGATCAAAGCTACGATGTCATCTTGAACGACATACAATCGGTTGGTTTGGAGTCGATTTCGTTGGTGGGACTATTGCTTTGGTGAAGGATAACAAAATAAGGACATAACACACTTTGTTCTGGAATGAAAGAACAATTTATTTAGCATAGAATCTCATTTTCCTGTATGGACGGAGTCTGTACAATTTGGTAGATAAATATCAACAACAATCTATAAATTTCAAGGTTTCTGAAAATGGAGAAGATTTTAAGGCAGTGTAGGCATAGAGAGTGAACATTGGATACATTCTATAAATTTTCTTTCTTGCATAAGAATACTTGAAGTACAATATTGGTGTAAGTAAATGATATTTTTCTGCAATATTGTATGTACATTCTCTTTGTATATCTTTATACACTTATGTGACTATGATAATAAATTACAGTATATAAATTGTCAAAATAAAATAGTCTTCTTTCTTGCAATATTATTTGTGTGCAAAATACATGGAGCAGGAAATTTTCATTACATAAAACTGGAAATTATTGAGCCTGGTATGACCATATTAGGAGAGTATCATCAAGCGAAAATATTAGTGTTCATAACATTTTTTCAAAATACCTTATAAGTGATTTTAAATTGATTTTGACAAATTGTGGGAATCATTTCAAGGCATCATATTACCTTGAGACTACGCTCATTAGGTAATGGTATACCTCTATAGTGCTAACAGAGACCTTGTCCCAATGCCCTATATGAAAGCGGAATATCATCGAGTGTCATCCAGCAAATAAATACATTATGCCACTCTGGCTCTAGTTCACTCTGATAATATGGTTGAGTGCTACCAATCAGACCCTTTAATAAATTATTTTCTAAAACATTAAGGTTTTATAGAAAATTGGAAAACAAGCCAAAGTAGCAATAACATAGTAATAATAATATAGGATTTGTATAGCGCACTTATCCACAGCGTATCCACCTTGCTAGGTGCTCCTATATAACCCCGGCCAAGCTTAACATGTAAGAAACTAGATGAAAAGCTAGAGGTTGGTTTTCACAATGTCTAGGGTTCCACTGCACATAGCTTACTTGAACAATCGTATTATGATTGATTGCATTGACCACAATGTGCAATAAATCTTGAAAAACAAAAACGTATGACCATTAACTAGTCTCTGTGTGACCAAACAGAAGCCTGTTGCATAAAACTTTTTACCTGAGAAAACTCTGGTAAAAACTGAAAACTAAGGTTAGTCTGATTTCCGCCACTGACTTTAGCACAGGCCAAAAACTCCGGTAAAAACAACCTCAGTTTTCTCAGGTAAAAAGTTTTATGCAACGGGCCCCAGGTGAGAATTTAAAACTTCTTGTAATATGTAGTAACTTCCTCGAGAACAAATGGACAATGTTATCACTTCATGGATACTACCCAATATTTCTGACATTCTAAACTTAGGAATATACACGTAACTCTTGGTACTGCTACGGTCACAAATACTTTTACAAACACTGTACAAACTCTTTTATACACATGTCGCAATATGAAACCATTTGTATAGTGTTTATAAAGGTATTTATGACCGTGGCTTCATTAATCACCATTCAGATGTTGGATCAGAGGACTTTCCCTGGTTTTGATAGATTTATAAAAACGAAAGAGCATTTTATCAATATTTTTTGTACGTTACTATAGTAACTGGCAGATAAAACAGGACTTGTTTGAAAAAACATCTGACAAATCCTTACTTCAAAAGTTTCTCTGGGGAGGGTTTCATCAGTGTTTTGTGTGACAAGATGTCCAATCCGATAACTTTCCAGAAGTTTGATTGGCTGACAAGAACTGTTACTATGGTAACTATCCGATAAAAATAGACTTGTCAGATATAACAATGATACGTCCTTTTATGAAACTCTCCCCTTGTGTCTGACTGATACTATGGTAACTGTCGGACGAAACAAAAAATTTCAGATACAACATCTAACGGGTCCTTTTTCTGAGAAAGTGACTCCTTTGAGTAAATACAGTGTAGTAGTGATTCAAACTACAAAGATGATATCACCTCTTTGCTGACTATTGACCTTAACAGGTGTTTGCAGGGCCAGAGGTCGGGTAGGGGTACGCATCACCTAGTTGTTGACCGTTGACCTCACGCCATGGGGTGTCTGTGGAGCTGGGGGCTGGGTAGGGGGAAGGATGTGACCCCCTTTCCTTGAAAGAAGACCAATCTCTTCCTTCAGTGCCTCAATCTCTTGGGCTTGGAGCTGCAAAGGACGGACAGGTATATATGATAACGATATCACAATTAAAGAATATGAATTGATTACATAACAGGTTATTTTACTATTGGGCAGTCACTTACCAACCAACCCTGCAATTTAATTTAAACAAAAATGTGCAATAAAACGCCATTAATGGCTAATACTATAAAATTATATGAAGTATATATAGCGATAAACCATGCTTGTGTGTCGATGTTGAATACATCCATTTAGGTGATGAAGGTAATATATTTGCAAGTGTTTCTTGTTGATCTGTTCCAGGAAATCTCCAAAAAGTTTCCCCAACACTTTGATTTCTCCCCAAAGATATGTTGGCATTTCAGATGAAAGGCAAATGACTTGTCCGCTTGCCATATTCAACAGCACACTGATATGGGGAAGGGGGGGGGTCTAAAAATTAACCGACTTTCATGACATTGATAACCATGTGATTGAACTTGCTTGGTGGTCTTGGATATTAAAGTATCATCTCTTTCTAAAAATACCCCAAACTCCACTACCATCAACAAAAACAACAAAATATCTCTCTTCCTCTCTCAAAATGTCACATTCCATGATCCTTTCTGCAAATTCATGTAGCGATGATGTGATGATAATAACATTCGGCGGTAGGACTTGATATGACTGATTTGGGAATACTGCACATATTCCTGGCCTATCGGATTCTATTTTTGGAGCCGCTGAAAGACGGCACCTCCAGAAGACTTGGCTCCACTTTTAAAGGCTGGCGTTTCCAGAGATTTATTTTCTAATAAATCTGTGTATGAATCATATTCCTTCTTTCAATGTCTATTGCTCATATCTTATTTAAGGTGAGGTTTTCATTACCAATGAGTCAACATTTGCCCCAGCTAAAACTATTCCTGTTTTAACTTTTCTACTACAAAGGGTTAAGGTTGGGGTTTATCTGTGAAAAGGTTTTCAATTCAGAATAATGCAGGAATACAGATAACAGTTGCCATAGGATTAGTTTGGTAAATCATCTATTTTTGGCTATGTCTGCAAATCTTATCTGGAGCAATCTTCACCTGAGCATAATGTCTCGGAATCACCCTTCTGGCAAAACTAACATATTCTCTTCACAATACCCAATCTTAATAGAATTTCAATTGAATTTATCCTAATTTTACTAGTAGAGTACAGTTTAGGGAAAATGGGGAAATTGAGTGTGCCATCATCGCATCACTCGATCGGGCAACAAGGCGCGCACCACAGATCTTCATCGTCGCATCGTTTCCTTTATCTCTTGATGATCCAAGCAGGATAATGGGTGGATTTGAAGAGATTTCAGCCCGCTTAGTCCCATCTGTTTACTGAAATGTGAGCTTTGGGACTAAGCCGGTGCTAAATTTAGTGTTTCCCCAAGTAGTAGGGCATGGCACAGGGTTATTGCTTTTGTGTATGTGTGTCAGGAAAGATGTTTTATTATTGGGGAAGTATTAAATCTTGCTTGTCATGTCTGATTGGGGGAGTGAATGGTACATGGAGCTTTGTAAAATGAAGAGAGACTTCATACACACACAGGAAGTTTGGATTGAAGTGCATCTTGAAAGCACCATGTATGAAGATTTTTTCTCTCTCTACTCCCAGGGCACTCGGTATATAATGCGTGGTGGGTATGTGCCATGGAGGGGACCCACATTTAAAAAAAAACATGTGTAGTTCCGAAGCCCAGTCCGAGGACCTTCCTTTTTACAGTAAGCCCGCTCCAAGGCCTGTTTTTTTGTCTCGCCCGTGGCACATACATACCACTTTTTAGATCGAGTAACCCCCCCTCCCCCCTCGGTCTTTACTATCATTTTTGTTGAATTCTTATTTGAATGAAGACAGATAACTTACCTGCACAAGTTGTATCAAACGTTTCCTCTCTACCACATCGGCTTTCCGGCTGCCCTGGAATTCATTGCCCTATGGGAATAAAATAATGTGACAGAATGTCAGAGTCGCCCATAAACTTTAATTAATACATCACAATGGTACAGGCAGATGAGTAAAGACTTAATTGTGTGTTAACATGCATCTAACTTATTTCATAGAGGCAGGCCATGAAGAAAGCACTATGTCCCACCGACAACAGCGTGTGACACCAGCACCAGTCAGACAGTCCAAGACCGATAAAAATTGCTGTCGGGCCAGTGACTTTTCAGAAATAGCCAGATTTACTGGTCCGAAATCACAAAAGATAAAGAAATAATCACTGAGTTACAAACCTACAACGATTCTTGCTTACAACCAAATAAAAACTAAATACTCTATAATTGATGGTCCAGGTTTGTGTTTCATAAAGCTGTTTGTAAGTTAAGAGTGACTTTACGAAGACTGGATACTCTTTCTTAAGAACTAAATCAACATGCACCAATATCATTTAACACAAAAAAGTGCCACCAGTCGTTCGCAAAGTTGGTCGTAATCTACAAACAACATTATGAAACACCCGTCAGGTTTAGTAATATAAATGTAATGACTAATCTTGGGCTGATTGATTGTGCATTATCAATCA